>NW_016690573.1:41752-67815 GCF_001604755.1 Lepidothrix coronata
TGTGTGCAGTAACCCCGGGTGGCCGGGTGGTGTCCCTGCCCGCGGCGTTGTGTAACCGGGCTGGGATTGGACACACCGCGGTTACACAACGTGGGGAGCACGGCCGCTTATAAAAGTGCTCCCAGGGAATGGCTCCATCCTTCCCGGCCGCGCCTCCCTCTGCTCCCCGAGCTGGGAACGCTGCGGGCACCTCTCCACGACTTGGGTTCTGAGGTAAGACCTTGGAACTCACAGAACGGCAGAAATTCAGCTGCTGTAGTGTCAGCGTTATTAATCTGAAAAACCTGAGCTTGTCGGTTTTAGTAACTTAAGTCTTCAAATCTTTAAGATGCTGAAATGTTTCGTTTTAAAGTGTTTATCGCTGTCTCCTTTTAAAATGTTTATCACTGGAAACGCAGAGTCAAAAGTGTTTCCCCTCTGTCCTGTTTACATGTAAACTTCTCCTTCCTTTTAACTTTTAAAATGGGAAAAATTTATGTGAGGTTTATGTAGTAAAAGGGAGATTTTAAGAAAGCTTGAGCACAGAAGTGCAACCTCTTGGTTAGTTTTTGGAAGTTCACTGAATTCCAAATCTTACTAAGTGACGTTAAATGGAAGTGAAATATTTATTTCTGGAGAAGCCTAATAGATAATCAGTGTAAAACTTTCCCAGTGTGTGACCAGCTGCTGGGTTTGTGTTGCTCACTGCACTCAGTTCTCTTTCAGGAGTGAGGATCTGGTTCAAAAGTAACTGTAGAAATCAGCCTTTGGGAAGGAGCTGCATACCCAGAGTTGAAAAAGTTGGCACATGACCCCGATTTGCTTAATAAATGGAATTTTTCCTAGATGAGTCTCTAACTTCACCTTTGTTTTAATGTGATTAAAGTCTTGGAAAGAAGGGAGCTTTCATCAAAGTGCCAAGTGCAAGTACAAAGCGAGCTGAGAAAGGACCCAGTGTGTGCTCAGGTTGCTTTGAGGGCCATGAAGGAGCTTAACGAGCTGTGTATTAATATCCACAATAACGGGGAGGTATCGGAATGCTCAGGTTATTAATTCTCCCCAGGGACACTGTGAGGACTCCATACCATTATAAATCAGATTAATGTGCCATACACTGTGCTGGGCTCCAGGTAGGACTGTAGAGTTTTGTAAGGAACAGTGATACAGGATTTCATTCTTATTCCCCATGAGTGTCGTTGCCACCCAGAGAACTCTGCAGGTGTCAGTTCAGAGCAGTCACTTGATAACAGGCTCTAAAATCGTTGTGTCCTAGATTTTCCTTGCACTTCTTTGGAATTTATCTCAGTGCTTCAGCTGTGTCCTGCTTTCATGGTCAGACCTTCTTCTCTGACCATGCAGAGCAGTGATGGGATCTCATCCTGGGGAGGGTGGCAAACACTGCACGGAAACTGGGCAAAGCTGCTGCCTTTTGGAGCAGTAAAATGGGAGTAATGGGGTGAAAGATGAGCAAGGAATAGCTTGGCCAACAGTGCTTTGACCAAACACACCTTCAGGTTGACCTACACTGGAAAAACTCATATTTCAGATATTTTAGTTTAGAATCACAGCCTAAATAAGCTCCTTTTTAATAATTTGGCTAACCAAATTTGTAGTTTTTGAAAGCTGTGAGATCCTTTGTTAAACATCTCATTCAGCTGGATTTAAGTCCCCTTCTCAACCAGCTCATTCACTCAGGAAGTTAATGAGATTTAACTAATGTGCTTTAAATCAACGGAAAGGTTTGAGCTCGGCATAGCTTCCCTGCCTGTCTTTGTGCAGACTTGCCCTAATAATGTTGGTCAGTTATTAAGACACTGTTCTGGATGGCAGTCAAAATACCAACTACTTAAAAATTCATTAGTGCCTACAAAGAAAGAATATGTTTGTACTTTGAAGAGCTACTTTGAAGTGAAGTGAGAAACCAGCTCAGGACTGAAACTTCCTAATGTTCCCGTCAGCTCTTTTTAAAACATAAATTTAGCTTTTAAAACTTAAATGTTAGGAAGTTTGGGTGTATTTAGCAGTATTTTGTCTGCCTCTGCTGCAGGTAAGTGAGGTCTCTTTGGGTAGTTTTGCATTAAATGTGAAGCCTGCTGTCCTTTTTCAAGTGTGGCTGCAGTTCAGTGGAGGAGGGGAATCTTCTCTGGAGCTTCTGAGGATGTGGTGGCATCTCAGGGCAGTTTCAGGCCATGGGAAGGAATTCTGAGTGCAGGAGGCGCCTGGTGAAGACAAATCCCAAGTAATCCTGGGACCAAAAGGCTCAGTTTCAAACAGCCTGAGGGAAAACTCGATTTAAGACTAAAGCAGGAGGATGTTTTTTACATGTAGCAACAGAAGATTTAAGTGTGGGTTCTGGGCACCTTTTTTCAGGCCTTTGAGATGGTGAAAATCCCCCAGAAGGTGTAAAAACACCCTTTGGGCGCATCTACAGATCTGGACAGTGGGTGGGAGCTCCCAGGTGCTGTGTCCAGGTCCCAGTCTGGGATGTAGCTGTGAAGGAGTTGGAGTTGTGGTTGTGGTTCTGCAGACAGGGCTTTGATTGCATCCTCGAAGGACTTGTTGGGCTTTATGAGCCTCGACGATGAGAGGCTTGTGGAATTTTTTTAACCGGGGGCAACCTTTTTGCGTTGTAGGAATACATCCAGCAGCTCTTTGGACAGCTTTGAGTAGCAGAATTAGTGCTCTTTTGGTGGCTTGTAATTTGGTCATTAATACTTTAAACCCCCTTGCTTTGTTTCATGTGTAAAAATTTATAAAAAACAAGTTTCTCAGGCAGCTTTAATGTTAATTTATCTGTGCTGTAAGGTGGGAGGTGTGAACAGCTGTGCCAGGCTGGACAGGGAGAGGGGGAGCCTTGTTCCAAGGTTCTTCTGGTGTTAAAATAACATTAAAGTGAGGATCCAGATAAATCCAGTGCCTGGAGCTGGTGCACAGCAAGTAACAAAGAAGAGCCCGTTGTTTTTAATACCTTAATGGCACAAAATCAGTGCAGCAGTTTTGGGTGATGGTGTAACTACAGCCGGTGGCAATCTGGAGAAAGCTGTTATTCCATAATTAACTGGGAATTGCCTTGCCTTTGTGTGGAGTTGTGTGTCTGGCCAGGGGTAGCTGTACCCTGTGAGCAAACTTTGTCTAATTGGAGCCTCCACAACATTCCTTAATTGTCTGCTTTGGAGCACTCCTGTTTCCCTGATCTTTGGTACAGTGTGTTGGTGATGGAATTCCTTTCAGAGCTCCCCGATCTCTTGGCATCCATCCTGCCACTCCCTGCAGCCAAACACAGCTCCCTGGATACTCCCAGCCCTGCCCCTTCCCGTGTCCCAGGGATCCAGGCTGTTGGCAGCTCTGTCCCACAGCGTGGCGTTTCTCCATCGTTTGCAGAGCAGGATGAGCTGCTTGGCCTAAACACACGTTTTTAAACCAAACAAAGAAAATCTGGTGTGTTTGTTATTGGTTTCAGTTCTTCACAGCTCTGACACTGCAGGAACTGAGAGTTTGCTCTTAGTTGCAGTTTCCAGCCTGTCCTTCCCAGAAGGAGCTCCCCAGTGCTCCCAACCTGAGTGACTGAAGTGGGTTTTAAAGCTGGTTTTATCTTCTGCTGAGGCTTGGTACGTTTAACAATAAAATGCCCTGATGTGCAGGGAGTCCAAGTCCCTCTGCACATCTCTGCTGTGTGTCTGTTGCCAAAAATAGAATCTCAGACCTCGAGGATGCCTCGATTTGAGTTTGCCCTGAGTTTGTGGTGCCAAACGCTTGGAAGTGCCACAGGAGCTGGAGGAATTCCAGAGGCACCGCTGCAGTTCAGGTCACCCCAAGTGTGGCAACTTCTGGCTGAGCATCATCTCTCCCTGCAGGGGAAAGGCAGTGCTGTTCACATGAGTCTGACGGCTAATTAAAATAATAAATTGATGATTGTAATTAAGCAGTGACCTTAATTTGATTCTAATCTCCTTAGTGTGTGCAACAGCCAGAGCTCTCCTGGCTCCCCAGCCATCTGTGACGGCCAAGGAGGGCCTGGTTGGATCTGCCATGGCTCCTTCCCAGGCCGGTGGGATGTGGGACATTCCCACCAGGGTGCTCCTGGCAGCTTTTCCAGCAGGGCACTGCAAAGGATGGGCTGTTCCATCGCCAGCTGGTTTTGTAACCACACTTGTTGTGCTCCCTGTACCAACATTTCCCTTGTGCAGCACTGAAGGGCCACCAAATGCAGGACAGTTCCTGGTTTTCCACAGCTGAGGTGGATAGAGAGGCCCACAGGTGCTGGCTGGGGACCAGGGAAGGGATTGTCCCCCTGTGCTGGCACTGCTGGGACCACACCTCCAGGGCTGTGTCCAGGGCTGGGCCCTCAGACAAGAGAGATACTGAGGGGCTGGAGCGTGTCCAGGGAAGGGAACGGAGCTGGGAAGGGGCTGGAGCAGCAGGAGCAGCTGAGGGAGCTGGGGGGGCTCAGCCTGGAGAAAAGGAGGCTCAGGGGGGACCTTCTGGCTCTGCAACTCCCTGACAGGAGGGGGGAGCCGAGGGGGGGTGTCAGGCTCTGCTCCCAGGGAACAAGGGACAGGAGGAGAGGGAACGGCCTCAGGCTGTGCCAGGGGAGGGTCAGGTCGGACATGAGAAGGAATTTCTTGCTGGAAAGGGTGATCAGGCATTGGAAGGGGCTGCCCAGGGAGGTGGTGGAATCACCATCCCTGGAGGTGTTCAGAGCACTCAGTGGAGATAAGTCACAGGTTGGACTTGATGATCTTGGAGAACTTTTCCGACCTCAGTGATTCTGTGGTTAAGTAGTTCCAACTGTTTGACACGTGAACCGTGTGCAGAGGAGGGAACACACTTTCAGAGTAGCTGGGGCTCTCCTTTTAACCTTTTCACCAGCTTTTACTCCTGACTGACACCTGCAGCACAACTTGGTGTTTGAGGGAAAGAACCCATGAGGTACCCAAATCCCACTTGTTTGCAGACAGTAAAACATTTGTGGCTGTGCAGCAGCTCCTGTCTGCAGCTGTGGCTTCAGGGGACCTGGTGCCAGCTCTGAACCACTGTGGCCCCAGCACACAGAGCTCTGAGCGAGGCTGCTCGAGTTGTGCTCAGATGTTGTGCCCGTTGTTCGTCCTTATCTGCTGGGTTTGTGTTGAGTCAGCAACCTCCTGGCCTTTCAAACAGCTGCTCAAATCCACCTGGAAAGTCTGAAGTATTTTGGTGGACACTGTGTGGAGAGCCTCGGTCCACTTGGAATTGGAAAGACCCTCATGGTTTTAGAAGGTTTTTGGTTTGAGTTTGGCAAAGAAGGAAATACATAAAGCTGCTTTTTGGTAACAATACCTGCATCATCCTGACACCTTGGAAAACCAGGGATTTCAGGGTTGAAAGTCATGGAGGAGCCTGAGCTCCAGGCTGAGCTTCTTCCAAAGGGTTCATCCCTAGGTCTGCTTATTGCAGAGGAGCTTTACAGTATTGACATGTCCTGAGCCCAGCTCTGCTGCCCAGTGCCGGTGCTGCCAGGCCCACAGCACCTGGCAGAGTGTTGGCCCTTCTAAAGGATGTCTAAAAAAACCCAAACCAACCCAAACAGAGAGAAAAGCCCCAGCAACCTGCTGCTGCCCCAAGAATGTCACAGCCTGCAGGTCAGGGTGGTTTTTTGTTTTCCCCAGCCTTTGCTTTGCCAAGCTCTGGATTCAAATGTTAATGTTAAAGATCCTCACACAGCACTGTGGGGATGAACTGCTATCACAGCAGATCTGATTTAGGGAATATTTGTAGTGTGGTTCAGCCAAAACTTGTATCATATTCTGCTGCTTTTAAAGAAAACAGTGCACACAGGGAGAGGGTGTCTGTATTACAGTTGCCTCCTCCTTTGATGAGTTCATGACCAGTTCTCCTTTCCATGGTAATAAACCCTTTATTTGTATCAGGACCTTCTGTCCTGCCCAAGCTAAGCCTTGAATCTACTGAGATGAGTTTTCAGTTGATTTTTTTAGACAGACTCACCTGTGAGATAGAAAATTTTCGTGCAACCTGGCTTGGCACATAAGCAGATTTTCCTGTAGGAAAACCTTTGCTGTGCTCTCCAGTGGATGCTTTTGTTTGTAACAGAGGTTCCAGAGCAGAAACTCAGAGGCAGAAGGTGCAGCAAGGAAAAATATGTTCAATTACAGCCTTGTACATCTGCATCTCTGATGGGCTTCATCTTTCTTTCTTTCTGTGGACTTAGAAATGCATTGTAACTTGTTCAAACAAAATAGGAGCAACCTTGGTAAAAGGGAAAACTGGTGTCAGTAGAGTCATGGAAATGAAAAAAGGATGATGTTGTGTCAGCCCAGGCACTGCCACCGCTCTGTGTTCCCTCCTGATGGCCCCAAACCTGGAAGGAGGTTTGTGCTGGAGAAAAGGCACAAAGTGTTAAAGATGCAGAGGAGCCTTTCCCTGCCCAGAAGGGTTTTCCTTGTGAACTTGCATCTGGACTATCCCCTGCTCTTAGTCTAAATCCTAATCTTATCTTCAGCCCTGTAAACCCTGGCAGCTTTTGGCCTTACTGAGTTAATCACACTGGAGGTAGTTTGGTTCAGAAAGGTGAAAATTAATCAGTGTCCTGATTTCACTTCCAACCTTTCCATTCGATCCAGGCTGCAGATAATTCATTTTACAGTGTGTACCTGCCTGATTCCAACAGGATGAGGTTCACCAAGGCCAAGTGCCGGGTCCTGCCTTTTGGCCACAACAACCCCTGGGGACAGAGTGGCTGGAGAGCAGCCAGGCAGGGAGGGAGCTGGGAGTGGGGATGGACAGGGAGCTGAACAGGAGCCAGAGTGTGCCCAGGGGGACAAGAGGCCAATGGATCCTGGCCTGGCTCAGGAACAGGGTGGCCAACAGGGCCAGGGAAGTGATTCTGCCCCTGGACTCAGCACTGGTGAGGCCACCCCTGGAGTGCTGTGTCCAGTTCTGGGCCCTCAGCTCAGGAAGGACATGGAGGGGCTGGAGCAGGTCCAGAGAAGGGCAACAAGGCTGGGGAAGGGACTGGAGCACAAGTGCTGTGAGGAGAGGCTGAGGGAGCTGGGGGGGCTCAGCCTGGAGAAGAGGAGGCTCAGGGGAGACCTCCTCACTCTCTGCAACTCCCTGACAGGAGGGGGGAGCCAGGGGGGGTTGGTCTCTTTTCCCACCCAACCATCAGCAAGACAAGAGGGCTGGGTCTTCAGCTGTGCCAGGGGAGGGTTAGGTTGGAGATTAGGAAGAATTTCTTTGCAGAGAGGGTGCTCAGCCATTGGAATGGGCTGCCCAGGGAAGGGGTGGATTCTCCATCCCTGGAGGTTTCTAAGAACAGACTGGATGTGGCATCAGTGCCATGGGCTGGGAACCACGGCGGGGTTGGATCAAGGGTTGGACTTGATCTCAGAGGTCCCTTCCAACTCAGCTGATTCTGTGATTCTATGATTATGAATGAGTTTTATCTCTTTTTCCATGACTTTTCAGCTTCTGAGAATTGGTTTTGCTACAGAGGCTATAAAAATGTCTGAGTCATGTGTAGCTGAGGTAGGTTGGTGGGACACAAGGGCTGATAAGGAAGGATATCTCAGATGACCTCATCTGCTGCCTCTTGATTTCTGTTTCCCTTTGACACTCCTGATCACTGAATAAAAGTATTACAAAAATCTGATTATCATCTGTGCCATTAAGTACAAGTTTAATTGCTGAGCAGAAGCAAGGAGAGTTGAGAAATTTGTTCTCCTGGTTTTTCTTGGAGCACCCACGTGACACACACGTGTACACACACACTCCCCTCTGCAGGAAAAGCAGCAATTGTTTGTAAATTTGGAGTTGCTTGATTGGGAACCTTCATCTAAACGCTGGTTTAGCTGTTGTGTATCAGCTCTCAACAATTAGTACAAGGCAAGCCTTGCTGCTCTCCTGGGGGAATTCTCAGGGCCGGTTCCTGAGGCAGATCCCAGCCTGGAGGAGATGGCAGTGCTGCTGGTTTGCAGTGCACAGTAAAATGGGATTATAGGGTCTTTTCTCTTTTATCAGTGGAGATGCTGGTTAATGCCAAGTAAGCAGCTTATGGTGCCAGAGGACCTGAAACCACATCTCGTGACTGGCAGGTTTCCTCACTCTGGGGTTTTCTTGGCCTGGGGCCTTGGTTAGGGAGGTGTCCTGCTGCCTTTTCCCTTTCCCTTCCCAATCCCACCTGATAAAGCTGCCAGACTAAACCTTGCCTGTCTCCATCGCTGATTTTCTTGGAGAATAAAATAAGTCAACATGGACAGAAAAAGGCAAAGTCTTTTGTTCTTTTGTGCTTGGAAAAAACCCCCTCGTGGCTCCACAGTAAAAGCAAACAAAACCCCTCCAGAAATCCCAGCCCAGATCCCCCAGTGCCCCCAAACCCTTAACCAGGACCTGTCTCTTTTCCACCCTGAGCTGCACTTTGAAGAGGAAATCTGTGGTCATTGTAAAAATGGTCATTGTAAAAATGGGAATGACCGTTTTCTCCAGAGTAACAAGACAGTGAGTATTCAAACCAGTTCAGTTTTAAGTCTAAGTGAGAAGTAATTAATTATGCTACTTAATATTTACTTTAATAAACAAGTTTTAACCCTTATTTGCAGACACTACCTTTCATCCCATCTTGATTTAATTAAGGCTTTGAGGCTGTCCTGGTGCCCAAATAGTCTTTCTTGTGTAGGTATATTTTCTCTCCAGAGAAGTTACATTGCTTTGAAAGATTAACATCTCTTTCACCTCAAGTAACCAGAATTTTCTAGCAAATGGGCAATTAACAGCTATTAAGATGTTCTAAAATACCACTGTTGGAAGAGTCTTTGTCAGGTTTAGTTATTATTGCAATTACAGTAGACAGGAGCTGCTGGCATTTCCTGAGCAGCATTTGAAAGGGAAACTTAAGGAAAAAACCCAAACCCTACTTTTTTTTCTTTCTAATATAAACCAAACTGTGTTTTTGAGTGTCCATCAGCTGCATTTCCACCTCTGTTGATTTACTTGAACATGTCATTACCTTACTTTTGAAGTAACCCCTCTGTGCAGTGGGTTTTGCTGCTTCAATGTGCTTCTTGCTGCAGAAAATTCCACTTTCTGTGGTTTTTAAAAGGCCATTGTTCAGGTTCTGTCTTGTACTTTCACCTGTATCTGAGCTGTTTTCACCCACAGGTGTTTGTGGCTTCATTTTCTGTTTGAGGCTCAGGAACCCCAGGCTGCAAAACTTGCTTTGCTGCAGAATTTTCTGTGCTGTCCTGCAGGAAGTTTATGTTTAAATCCGTTAAATGCTATTCTTTAGTCCTGGAAATGGCAAATGTGTGGATGATGATGGGCAGGGAGGGCTAATTTAAGGAGCAAATGGGGGAAAACTGTACTGTAGTGACCCATCTGGGAAAACAAAAAGGGAACTGGTGGGCTGTAAGATCTTCCTGTTCCTGTGCCAAAAGAGTAGTGAAACTCATTAAAATGCACCAGTTTATCCTGAAGCTGTTGCTTCAACATCATCAGGCAGATGACTTGGAACATCCCTCCAACAACTGGGATAATTTTGGGGGGGATGTTCAGCAGAAAGAGCTGTTTCTGTCTGAATTAGACTCACTGAAAGGCAGGTCCTTCACTGTCCATCTGGTCTGAGCTTCCTGGATTCTTTTATTTACTAATGAGTTATTTTCAGAAGAAGGATTCAGTTACACAGAGGTAACTGCAAGTTTACACTCCTTGAGGAAGCCCAAGTCCTGTCTGCAGTGGGTGTTGAGCTGTTCTACTCTGCTCCTTACCTGGAGTACAGGTGTACTTTGTTCCCAAAAAATTCCATGGAAATGGCTGTGAAATGGGAAAAAACCCAAAGGTTTCAATTTGCTACTAATGATTGAAGATCACAAGAGAAGAATGAGAAAATAATCACAGTATTCCTATCCTGAAAGAATTTGAAATACCTTCAGCTTTATATTTAAATGATAGTCTGTTAATTATTGGGGAGGATTGATGAGAGCTGGTGAGTCATGAGCATGAAAGGGAGCCCAGGCTGTGGGGTGGTGTGAATGTACACAGATCTTAAGGAATAAAAATATCCTTCTTCAGTTCCAGGAGCCATTGATGCCAACGACACCCTGATGTCCCAGCTGGATTACTGAGAACTCTGGTGATTCCTGGAGGTGCTGCTGTTCACATAAGGAATTGTCCTCAGTCCCTGGCCTCTCATCCCAGCAGCATCTGTTTGGGTGCTGAATGCAAGTCCTGGACATTCTGGAAACGATGGGGATTGGCAAAAACACCACCTCGAAGTCGGTGGAGGCGGGAGGCTCCACAGAGGGCAAATACGAGGATGAATCCAAACATCCCGCCTTCTTCACCCTGCCTGTGAGTACCACATTGCAGCTCCACGGAGTCAGGCTCAGTGTGAATCAGGCCATAACGTTCTAATCATGTTGTACAAACCCCTCCTTGCCACAAGCAGTTGGTAACAAACCTCTTTTGCCACTGGATGGTGTTTACACGGAAACACGGCCGATACCGAGTGTGGGTGTTCCCTGTGTGCTCCCCAGCTGGGAGCTCCCAGGACAGGCAGCACCCCAGGCACTGCAGGACTGCAGCAGTTACCTGTCCTCCTGCAGCACGAGCACGAGCCCCTGGTATGGAATCATGGAATCATTAAGGTTGGAAAACACCTCCAAGATCATCAAGCCCGACCTTTAACCAAATCCCACCACATATGTCACGAAGTCTGCTTGATTTCTGAACACCTTGAGGGATGGGGATTGCACCCCTGCCCTGGGCAGCCTGTTCCAGTGTTTAAACACTCTTTCAGTGAAGAAATTTTCCATGATATCCAACCTGACCCTCCCCTGGCACAGCCTGAGGCCGTTCCCTCTCCTCCTGTCCCTTGTTCCCTGGGAGCAGAGACTGACTCCCCCCTGGCTCCCCCCTCCTGTCAGGGAGTTGCAGAGCCAGAAGGTCCCCCCCGAGCCTCCTTTTCTCCAGGCTGAGCCCCCCCAGCTCCCTCAGCTGCTCCTGCTGCTCCAGCCCCTTCCCAGCTCCATTCCCTTCCCTGGACACGCTCCAGCCCCTCAGTGTCTCTCTTGTTGAGGGCCCAGCCCTGGACACAGCCCTGGAGGTGCCCCGGCAGTGCCAGCACAGGGACGGGCCCTGCCCTGGGGCTGTGACACCCCATGGCTGGGACAGCCCAGGGGCCATTGACCTCCTGCCCCCTGGGCACCCCTGGGGTCACGTTCAGCCCCGTCAACCAGCATGTCCTGAGTTGCTCAACTGAGTAAAAGACAACAGTGAGGAAACATTTGCTTCTCTTCTTCTGCTTACTCAGATGTTCTGTTGGAGAACTCTTCCAACCAATCTGCTGCTGGTTCCCCCCACCCCCAGCTGGCACTGCACAGGCTTTCAGGAGCTCTCTGTGATGTCTTTCAGGAGCTGTGTGTGATGTCTTTGAGGAGCTCCATGTGATGTCTTTCAAGCCCCTTTCTCTCCCCAGACCTGCTGTTACAGAAATGATGACTTGCCGTGCTTGTCATGTTTTCTGACAATGTCAGAGGCAGATGGCAGGTACCAAGGGAGAAAACTGAGAGGCACGAGGTGTGATTGCAAAGACAGTGTTTATTTTGAGACCTTGTGTTTGCTATTTGTTGTGTTTTTAAGGTTGTGATAAACGGTGGAGCAACGTCCAGTGGTGACCAGGATACAGAAGACACGGAGTTGATGGCCATCTATACCACAGAAAATGGCATAGCAGAGAAGGTATGTGGTGGTTCCCTTGTAGGTGAGGACTCGTTCTTGCTGTCTCAGTTCATTCTTTGCCCACCCCAGTCCCACGTGGCTGTGATTTCCCATCTGAGCAGATGGTGCTGACTCCAGACTCATGTCATGCTTGGCCCCATGACTGCTCTGGTCACACACTGTGGTTGCAGAACACGGGGCATGACTCAGGGGATGGCAGCAATGAATGCTCTTTGACCTGGCACCAGAATTCATAATATGCAAGTTTTTGATTTCTTCATTCCCACTGGCCTTTTGTGTGGTTTCCCTGGGAAGGTCACTGTGCTGTGCTCATCAGTTGTTAACCTCCTCTGCATTTCTCCAGGGAGACTGGTGGTGCTGAGCACCTCTAAAAGTGGGATCTTTCCCACTCTCCCAATTTCTTCCAAGCTCCAGCCTCGTAAGATTAATTTTTCTAGTCCTTTTTCCAACTAGAGGCTGCTCATTATTATTGAGTGGCAGCTTTATGAATGAACTTGAGGTCATAAAAACCCTTGAACATTTTTCCTTAGGAAAACTATGACTCCCTATTCAGGGAGACCAGTTGAGGCCTCAAAGGACACCAGTTTGGTTGTGATTTTTCCAGCTTTTTACTCCATTCCATCATCCCCTAAGCCTGTTCAATAATAATCCTGCCAGCTGAGATGGTTTGAATCTGAGCTTTTATTTAAAATAAGGACGAGGATTATGGTAAATCTGAACAGCACTTTCTGAAATGTATACTCCAGCTGGCTTTGTGGTGAAGCCTTGTCTCTGAAAAGCCTCAACTTGACCTAATTTTTCAAGTGTCCCAAGTGAAACAAGACCAAAGCTCTCCTGATTCCAAGAAAGAGCATCTTGGTGCTCATCTGTGTGAGGCTGTAACTTGTCCTGGGGCAAGGATGATACCAAGGGATGCAGTGGGGGTTTTCCAACTCAGGCACCGAAATTCTCCTCTGAATTTCAAATTTAAAATACCCCTAAATAGATGATTCTCCAGAGGTCTTTTAGTGGTGCATTTCAGAAGAATGTTACGAACACCCGCGTGTCTCAAACACGTCTCTGTGACCGTCGTGGTCATGCTGATCTTCAGTGGACAGATTTTGGCAACTGTTCACCTGCATGTCTGATGGCTGATATTTGGAGCGTGCTTGGACTGGAGTGGAGAGAGACAATCTGATAAAGCCCTGAGCAAAAGGTGTTTGGGTGAAATTGTGCAACCAAGATAAGCGATCTCCAGACACCAAACCGTGTCTTCATGGCCTGGTTTGACCAAATGCCTGTTTTTTCTGCTGTCCAGTTGATCCATGTGATCAGAACTGTAAATGATGGGGAATAATTCACCTCAGAGAGACCCATGAGCTTTTGAGCAACCAAATCTACTTGACTTAAAGCTTTGTTGTGGTCACAGGGAATGAACAGGGTGGAGGGGCCCTGGCACAGGTTGCCCAGAGAAGCTGTGGCTGCCCCATCCCTGGAAGTGTCCAAGGCCAGGTTGGACGGGGCTTGGAGCAACCTGGGCTAGTGGAAGGTGTCCCTGCCCATGGCAGGGGGTGGGATGAGATGGGCTTTAAGGTCCCTTCCAACCCAAACCATTCCATGATTCTGTGATTCTATGTTTGATCTTGGCTTTCCTTTCTCTTGAGAGATCATTCCCTAACAAAAGACCTTTATAAAGGCCTTTTATATATTTATATATTATAAAAATATATATTTATATTTTTTATATATTTTATAATTTAGCAAAGAGGCCTGAAATGTCCTTAATCACTGGAGGGTGCCCAGTGCTCACATTGGCTCCCAGTATTTGTTAACTGAGATAGTAAACTGTGAGCCCAAATGAGAAATAAGTGTTGCTGCATCCCTGTAAAATAAACAATGTGATGTTGCTTAATGGAATCCTGGAATGGGTTGGGTTGGAAGGGACCTTAAAGCTCATCCAGTTCCACCCCCTGCCATGGGCAGGGACACCTTCCACTAGCCCAGGTTGCTCCGTTGTGGGTTCTTTATTGAAGGTATTTCTCCCAAGG
This sequence comes from Lepidothrix coronata, assembly GCF_001604755.1. Classification (NCBI taxonomy): domain Eukaryota; kingdom Metazoa; phylum Chordata; class Aves; order Passeriformes; family Pipridae; genus Lepidothrix; species Lepidothrix coronata. Next base: position 55,486 of record NW_016690573.1, read on the forward strand.
GTTTGCTCCCCACACTTCATCAGTTTTCTCATCAGAGCCTTTGTCTTGCACTGCTGGGGTTTGTTTCTTTGCATTTTGCACTCGATTGTTGTGGGGTTTCTTCTTTCCCTCCAGCATTCTTTCTACAACTTTATCTGTCTCATCCCCAGTTTATACTTACCAGAAAAATGAAAAAAAAAAAAGCACAGCATGTTCCACCTTTGACCAGTTAAAAATAATTAAAGGAGGAATTAGCCTGTGATCAGTATCTTGCCCAGGGAGGTGCAGCTCATTCCCAGCAGTTCCCTTGGCACACTTGGCAAACACCAGCTCTGAGTCAGGGATAGACCAGCAGGCACATGCTGGAGAAGCCAAAGGGCCAGTGACTGCCCAGTGAGTTACTGGGATGGCCAGGCCTCACCTGAGTTCTGCAGTTCCTCATTGTTCAGGCTTGGTCTGCTCAGGGTTTGACCAAGGTGAGAGTTCCCTGTCCAAAGGGGTCTAAGTCTGGCTTTGGAAGGAATGAGGAGTATCCTGGTTGTTTTCTTTGTACAACCCCTTTACTGTGTAGACATTGCCATGACATTTATGCCTTGGAAATTGGAAGTTCTTTTGTTAGAAGACCTGTGAGCTTCACTTTCTAAAGGAGAGCTTGAGTTGGTTGGCACTTGTTTATCTGTACCCAGAGAGACCTTTCTCTGTGCCACAGAGCAGCTCCCTTGTGCCTGCTCCTGGTTTTTGTTCTTTGCGAGACTAATTTAGGAATAATGTAATCCCAAGTGGAAAGGTCTGAAAGGACTAACACCCTTGCTGTGTGTGCTGTGGCCTTCCTGGTAGAAATAGGCCATTGCTTCTGCTTTCTGCTGCCCAAAGAAGAGGGAGAATAGACTAAGACTGACTAAACTAGGACTGACTAGGGTAGGATAGACTAGAATAGGATGGACTAGAAGGGCGAGTGGAAAAGTTAAGGAATGCACTTGGTGCAACCTCATCAGTCCAGTGAAGAAAAATAAGTGTTTGGCACCAAGTGGAACACTGGGACAGCTTCTGGATACTGGTCTGGCCAAGCTGGAAAAGAGCCCAAAAGATGGGTTTTCCAAAGTCCAGAGTCACCAACCTGCACAAATCCCTGACTGGGTTTTAGACAACCTGGTGTCCCGCGTGGGAACAGCATGAACTTTGGCAGTCCCATTTCTGTCCATCCTTGGCAGGGTTGTGGAGGTTTCTCAGTGCAGGGTGGTGGGTGTTTCATCCATTCACTGTCCACAGCTGGTTCTCCTCAATCCCTGCTGCTCTTTGGGTGGCTCCAGCCAACCAGCACTGACGTGATTCCTGAAGCAAACAGTTTTTTCTGCTGGTGCTTCCCTGTTCGTCCCTCACGGGCAGATGGTGTAACATCCTCACTGCTCCCCTCAGAAAGTGTGTGGTGCCCTCTGGGTCACAATGTTGGATAAACACAGCAGGGCTGGTGAGCAAAGTCCTGCAGTGGAGCCTGTGGCCATGGAAAAGGGGAGGGAGGAGGCAATGGGACACATGGGGAGGTTCTTGGTGTGTAACTCAGCTTTTGGGCTCCTCAGGACAAGAAGGACATTGAGGACCAAGGGACTGGATTGGGGAAGGGTCTGGAGCAGCTGAGGGAGCTGGGGGGGCTCAGCCTGGAGAAAAGGAGGCTCAGGGGGGACCTTCTGGCTCTTTGACAGGAGGGGGGAGCCAGGGGGGAGTCGGGCTCTGCTCCCAGGGAACAAGGGACAGGAGGAGAGGGAACGGCCTCAGGCTGTGCCAGGGGATGTTCAGATTCGACAACAGGAGGAATTTCTTCAAGGAAGGGGTTGTTAAAGGTTGGAATGGGCTGCCCAGGGAAGTAGTGGAGTTGCCGTCCCTGGAAGCATTCCAAAAACATGCCGATGTGGCAGCTGGGGACATGGTGGAACGTGGTGCTGGTGATGGGTTGACGGTTAGATTTGATGACCTTAAATGTTTTACCAACCTTAACGATTCTATAGTTCAAATTCCTGATTTTTTCAGGATTTTTTTTCAGGATTTTTTAGAGAATTGGGTCAGGAGAGAAAAAATTCATGTTTCAGTTGATGAAAGAGTGTCAGTGGTGCTGCAAATTGACCCGATGAGTTGGGCTGGGAACAGTTTCCCTAATTCCTCAGTTTAGGACCTATACCCTGGTGAGAGGATTGCCTGGTGCTTAATGTGGTTTAAAAGACTTTTCTGAGATTAGTGTTCCTATATTTTACTTTTCCACTGCAGTACCCCCAACCTCTCCATAATCCTGTGGTCAGGAGAATTATCCCAGTGGCACTTGTTTTCCCAACAGAAAACTGAGGTGAGAGGGAAGGACCAGGAGGCAGTTTGGCTTCCCTGGCCTTGTACGTGATCCGCAGTGGAGGTTCCCTGAGTGTGACCTGTGGGTGTGTTGGGATTTCTGGAGAAGTGGAGACCATTTGAGGCAGTCACAGGTCTGGCAGAACTCCCAGTCTTGGTGTGAGGCAACTTCACGTGGGCTTGTTGTGTCCTGGTGTGGATTAGGGCAGAACAGTTCTTACATAAGGGGATTTTTGGTTTCTTGGTAATGATAAAACCTGATACTTCCTCCTGCTTTTACTGTTGTGTTGGGGCTTTGGAGCAGTGTGGTTTTGCTCTCAGGAATTCCCAAGCTGGAGAGTTGGAAGGAAATGATTCTCCGTAGTTCTGAAGGAGAAATGATGGAGCTGGATTTTGTTTTAGTGGAAAACCCCCAGGGATGTGGATGTGTGAATATATGTGGTCAGTTGTCTGTTGGCCCTCTGGGCATGTGGTGGGGCAGAGTGTGGTCTCACTGAAATTCCTGCAGGGATTTAAATTCCTAGGGGAAGTCTGACAGGAATTGGCTGGGGATGTGTTTGGTTATAATAATTAGCATTTTTCTTGACTGCTTGAATGTGGGGTGGAAGCAAAAATAATAAATCCTTTGGCTAAAAAAGGTTAACCAAGATGGAATTGGGTAAGAATTACCATAATGAGGAATTTTTTTGTCTGTCATTTTGGTCTCTTATGCAAGGACAGAGCCCTTCTGCTTTGGGAGCAGCCACTGGTGGCTCTTCTACTTAGTTCCAATTCTTCCCTAATTCCTTTTTTTGTTTGGTTTTGTGGTTTTGGTTTGTTGGTTTTGGGTTTTTTTAATAGTCTTGTCATGATTATGCCATTTTTGGTCACCTTTTGGCTGCCAGATCAGTCCTGTGATAAATCAGCAATTATAAATAAGTCACTGTGTAAATAAGCAGGGGATGGCTGGCAGCAGGGAACACGCTCAGGGCAAATTCAGGAGCTGGAGCTGAGCTCGTCAGAGGTAAAAGGCTTTAAAAAGGTCACGTATCAGCATTGTTTGGGGGTGTTGGACCAGCCTTGGAGTGTGGGGAGTTGCCTGACAGTTCAGACTCACTTTGTTCGTGCAGAGCAATAACCTGCTGTGTCCTTTTTGCCCCCTGCCATCCCCAGAGCTCCCTGGCAGAGACCCTGGACAGCAGCGGCAGTTTGGACGCCCAGAGGACTGACATGATTTACACCATTGAGGATGTTCCTCCCTGGTACCTCTGCATATTTTTGGGGTTACAGGTATGTTCCAAACCAGGGGTTGATTCTCCCTCTGCACCTTCTGAAGCTTGTTTAGTATTTTCTGCCCGGTTCGTTGCATTTGTGTGTGTGATAATTTTATTCTTCGCCCTCTCGGGTGTTTGAAGAAGGTGTTAAGAGGCTTCTTCTGAAGCTGATCACACCCTGAGATCACTGTGTTGATAATGATCTGTTTTCTGCTCCTGCATTTGTGAGGTTCACTCAAATATTTAGTTTTACAAGCTGCTGTTAGTAAGTAAGTGAGGAAATGCTCAGCGATGACCTTTAGAAGTGACATTTGGCACTTCTGGAATTAAAGATGGAGAGGGATAATGGTTTAGTCCTGAAATATTGAATATTAAAGCTGCTACTCTAGTTACTTCAATTCTGAGTAGTTTTTTCAGCAAATACTCAGTGGAGACCTTGAGAAGTGACATTTTGCACTTCTGGAATTAAAGATAGAGAGAGACCATGGTTTAGTCCTGAAATTTTGAATATTAAAGCTGCTAGTAGTTATTTCAAGTCTTAAGAGCATCATTGTGGGCCTGTCTCGCTGGGAAGCAGAGCAGGAAACTTCTGTGTTCCTTGGAGAATCCTTGGAGTAAGAGCATGTGCTTCCTGCAGTGAGTAAGGCTGTAGTAGAGAGCTGGACCCTACTGCCAGCTCAGCCCCTCACTTGTGGGAAGCAGAACAGCTCCAGTTTCATCTCCTTCCTTTCTCCAATGGTAATAATATCTGTCCCACAGGAATGCTGGGAATTTGGTAATATCTGTAAAACACGTTAAGCTCTCCAAACAAATACATTCCAAAGCATCCTTTTTATTTCTGCCTTTCCTCAAGGACAGGCAGTTCTGGGGGAATTCTATTTTTACTTGCTTTGCTCAATGCAGTGAATTTGTTTGTTTGTTTGTTTTGCTTCATGTGGTTGGATTGAGAAGGAACCAAGGAGTGCCTGGTTCCTGGTCCCCGGGAGCTCCTTTGCATCCTGCTTTGTGTGTGCTCCGGGTTCATTTGTGAGCAGAGGGTTTTTCACATGGGTGCAAGTGAATGCAGCTATTCCTGTGCTTTTCTCTGTTTCCAGCACAGTTACCTGGATACCTCCTGCTCAAGAGCAGCAGCCCTGCAGCTATTTAAATAACCTGGGTTATGCTACAAAACCAGGGATCATTAGCAACTGGGGGAGAATATTTGAAGAAATATTTGAAGAAAAGCTTAGGACCAGGAAGAGATCCTGGGTGGAAATTCAAAATATGCAAAGCAAGAGAAAAGATGGTGATAACTGAATTTATTTTTGAGCAGTGGGTGCAGAATTAACCGAGCTTTTGCCTCTGGCAGCACTACCTGACGTGCTTCAGCGGGACGATCGCCGTGCCCTTCCTGCTGGCCGATGCCATGTGTGTGGGCTTTGACCAGTGGGCCACCAGCCAGTTGATTGGGACCATTTTCTTCTGTGTGGGCATCACCACGTTGTTACAAACAACCTTTGGCTGCAGGTGAGGTCTGGGGCTTGCTGGGGTGGTGGTAAGGCCAGGCACATCTTGAGGTTTCCAAGATCCGAGAGGGAGGGGATGTGTTTTCAAAGGATAAACATGAGACACAGGATAGGTCAGATACAGGGCAGGCTTTAGAAAGCTGCTCCCAAAAAAAGGTGGATCTGAAATAACAAAGGGCATTCCAAGGGTAAGAAAATACAGCAGGGAAACAGGAGAAGGAGGAGGGAAACTCATGAGAACAGAGAAGGCAGAGGTGTTTCTGGGGAAAAGGAAAAATTCATACACCGTGGTAAAGAGCAACTAATTTGGGTGTTATTATATATTTGTTATTTGTTTCTTGAATGATATTTTATTCTTTCTAGTATTAAGGTGGTTGTGACCAGTCCTGCACCAAATTACATCCTTGATCCTGTAAAGGACTTGGCAAATTAAAAAGATGGGGAGAGATGATGAGGGTAACATGTAATTCTCTGAACTGAGTCTCTGTTACCTTCCAGTGCACCAGATAATTTGGTTTTATTTGTTAGTTGCTCTGAGTTGCAGGTCATGATCATGCCTGGAGTTAGGAGTACCCACACACAAAGGTGTAGCTTTCCAGGGATGCCTTTACCTCTCCTTAGGAGGAAACAAGAGCCCACTTGGCAAATACTTGGATAAATCTGGTGTTGGCAGGGACAGGATGTTGTAAGTTTTATTAACATGAAGATAAATCTCCTTTAAAAACCTGTGTTCCACAGTGATCACTGCAGAGATGTTCGATGTGTTTATTTAAACTTTGGGAATAACTAAAACCTGTGGAGTTACTTCTGCATGTTATTCAAGAGGATAAACCAAGAGTGATAAGGAAAACCAGAACCAAAGTGCATATTTAAGAGGATTCCCTCAGATGCTTCCCTGAATGACTCACGGGCCATTTAGTTCCATTTCAGAACACTTTTCTATTTTCCAACAGCAAGTGGCCAAACACCTCCCACATTTTCCCAGATTTATCTGAGAACCAGGATTTTTGGGTGTCAGAGGTGTCTCAGGGGGTGCAGAAACCAAGCCTGTGGTAGACCAGCTTTTCATCTAAAAATTTGCCAAATATTTTGGGTTTTCCAGTGCAGTCTTTGATTGCTATTTTAGTTAACTTTGATTTGCTGTCTGTTCTTTTTCCTTAAAAAAACCCCAACCTTCCCTATGTTTTTTTTATATCTTACTCAACTCAGGAGATCACTCCTCTATTTTGAGTAAAAAGTTTGTTCTGATGACAAAACAACATAGTGAAAATTGTTGAAATTGGAGAAAATTTTCTTTCCCCAATATATTTTCTTTAAGTCAAGACTCCCCAGAGTTAACAGTGGTATTTTCAGCCCAACTGGCTCTTTGTGCTGTGACCACAAACCCTCCAGCAGCTCTCCTGGAGGAGCATAGTTGTCCCCCTTGCTGGTCTGAATTTCCCTTTCCATGGGAGTGATGGATTTTCCTCCCATCTTCGATTTGTCCTTTTTTTTTTTTTTAGGGAATGGAGGGATTGTGGGCCCAGGCAGGAATTGGATTGTGAGATTTAATTGTTCAGCTTTGAGTGTTTCCTCCTTGGATTTCTTGAAGTTTGAAACCTTCCAGTTGTGTTGGAAGTGCAAAGTTGTGGATGGGGATGAGCTCAGAGGGGGGCTTTGTTTTCCTCAACCCCTACTAGCTTTCCTCCTCTGCCTCAGATTTATCAGAAAAGCTTAATTTTCATGTTTCCTGAGACTTTATCTCCTCACATTTGTCATATTTCAGTTTTTTTCCCCCTAACTAATTTTGGCTCTTTATTACTTACCACGACTTTATTTTATTTTTAATTTCTTTTTCTCTATTTTATTTTTAAAAAATTATTAATTTAATTTTATTTTTAATTCCTTTATTACTTAATGAGTTATTTTGGGCTCTTTCAGAAATAAAAGGACTAAACTGATGGTCCCATCATATTGAAATTCTCTGTTCCTTGTGTATAATCCCACCCCTGCCCTCCATCTGCTGGGATTTTCCCCTTTTCAGTGGCTCCCACTTGCACTGGAGTTACATTTTTTTATATACTTGAAGGCAATTGTGTTTGGGCCTTAAAATAACTTGTATTTAAGGAGAAAATCTCCACGCTTGGCTGTTTTATAACTATTTACCACGTGGTTGGGGGTTTATGTAAGGCTGGGAATGGGATATAGCAGCAAAGGCCTTTAAATGAGATTTTAAAGTATTCATTGGCAAGTCTGTCAACTGCAAAGTATTTCAGCAAATAAAGGTTTCAAAAGGTCAAATTCCATGGTTGAAAGGTCCTTACAGAAGGATTTAGCTCAGTTATGAGGCAGAGTTGTGGTCAGTTTGGTACCCAGACTGCTTTTAGGAATTCCAGCTATTCCCAGGTTGTGGGGTGAGCCAGGAGCCTTGGCAGGGATCGAGGGCAATTAGTGACTGAGACAATCAAACCCAGCTTTAATCTGCCTCAGATTTCAGGGTTGTTGCTGTGCCCATCACTGTCTGAGCTTTCCTGCATCCGTGGGACATGTTGGGAAAATGAGACGTTTCCAGATGACTTTAAGTGCATAAACCCCTCCGTCCTCACAGGAGCTGCTGCCAGAACTGAGCAACTTGAGCATTTAGTCATGAAATTAAAACGATGGCCCAGTCAAGCTTTAGGACTTTAAGCTTTTGGGGCTTTAGCTGACTAGCAGTGGGTGCCTGGCTTAACATCCATAAGTCACATTCCAGACTGGAGCTGTCTCTTCAGAAAGAGATGGATCTTGGTTGGCTGATTTTGAGGAATAAGGGTAAAAAATAAAAAAATAAAATAAAATACCTTTTTTTTTTTTTTTTCCCCTGCTTAGGGAAAAAAACCACTATTTTGAGTCTGCTGGTCCTTTTGGAACTGTGTCATGTAAAGGTTAAACAGGACGTGCTGAGATCTGATTATTCAGGATATTTAATGTGATCCAGAACAATCTGGACCCAGGTCTCAGTACAGCTGAGTTCATCACTGGAGAATGTGTTTGCAAACTGTATTTACAAGATCTCTGGAGGTACAGAGGGCTGTGTAGGTGGGATGGAGCAGTAACAGCTTGTCTCAGGTGTTGCAGATCTTGCCATGGGCACTAGCAGCTCAGTTTGCTTAATGAACCTGCAAAATAAGGTGAATCATTCACTGAGCTGCCAACCATGTCTTTCTTCCCAGAGATAAAACTGGGATTTGTGCTTGGAGAGACTCCCAGGGGGAATTGCATCCAGTCAGCCATGCTTGGATGGCTCATGAGTTGTATGAAGTTGGAGTTCCTGATGCAGTTTTCGGTTTTTAGGGTGCCCAAGGCCCAAAGTGCTTCCCAGTGGTGCTCCAACTCCTGCCTGTAAACTTAACTGTTAGTAACATGCTTCTGGTTTGATCTTTTTTGTGTTCAGTGTGTAGAGGATTTTTTCCACGTATTTTTTCTCCTTTGAGCCTTTTCTGGTCTTCGTGTGATTCTGCTGCAGTTCTGTCTCCTCTCCTGGTGTTTGCCCTCCCTCCAGGAGCTTCACTGTGGCTTAAAAGCCATAACATGGAGCAGCTCAGGGGCAATAACCATGTGTTCCACTTTGAGATCTGCTATTAAAGGGAATCTTATTGCAGTTACTGTCAGTATTTATAGAATAGTTCAAAGTGAACCTTGTCTGTAGTTAAGTAACATCTGCATATTTGTGTCACACGACCTGCAGTGAGGTCAGCAAACACGTAGTTGATGCTGGTAGATGCTCTTTCGATCTTAAATCTTTTGGGAAGTATAAACACCAATGCTAAGAATGTCATCTTGAAATTCTTGCAGTGTTTGTATTTATTGGTGGTAAGCACCTGGAACATCTAATCTGCTTTTATCAACCTCGCAGTTATTTACACACTTCAGAATGAATGTTTGAGTGACTGTGCTTGCAGTCATGCAGAGGGGAGGCACTGAGCCTGCAGGCTGCCCCTGCAGAGGGCTTGAGAGCTGTGGTGGGCTGGGAAAAGCTGCCTGTTCAGCAGTCTGTGTGGTGGTTACCCCAGAGGGTGCATCTGGATCCCTGAGCTCTGAGTCAAAACCTGACATCACCCCCTGGTGCCTGGAATGACCCGGTGCAGATTGGTTAAGAACTTGGTGTGGGTGGTGTTGGCCCTTTGGCTTGGGGAGTCTGTGAGTATTTCACTGGCTGGGTTTGTTTGATGAGGAATTCTCCCATTTCACACTTTCCTGACTCGCTGAGGGTTTGAGTCTCAGTGCCCACCCTCCTGCCACGGTGCTGGGGCACCACCGAATGTCACCATCTCTCCTTTCCCTCCAACAGGTTACCCCTGTTCCAAGCCAGTGCTTTTGCATTCTTAGCACCTGCCAGAGCAATACTCTCTCTGGAGAAGTGGAAATGTAATAACACAGGTAATTGTCGTTTGTGCTTGTTCAGGGTGAAGTGACGAATGGCCCAGATCACTTAAAGTGCAACAGCCAAACCTTCTGAGGGGGAAACTGGAAGGCAAGAGGAAAAGTCTCTCCTTTTACGGTGTTAATCTTTGTGCCTTAGAAAAAGATTCCTAAAAATGCCCTCGTGGAGTTCTATTTCTGGGGACTTTTTAATATTAAAAAAAATGTTGTCAAAAGAAATCCAACAGTAGCACAAAGTAATTCTTCTGTTACATTTACATTCCGTAAATGTTCCTTCCCAATATTTGGAAATAGCAAGTTCAGTTGAATCCTTTGAAGTTGAGTAGGAGGAAGTTTGATGTTCAGCATCACCTCAAGACCAGGATTTTTCCCTGTTTAAGTCATACCTGACAGGTTTTGACAAGATTTGGGTGTTCATTTGAGCTCTTCCTTTGCTAATGTCATCATCCTGAAAGGTTTTAACTTCAGAGGGGAAATATGCAGTAAAGCTCATTGGGATGGGGTGTTAAAAACTGAAGTGGAAACTCCTCTGGCAGTTTTCTTTTTAATGGGGTGTGGTTATTCAGTAACAAGGCTGTGGGCAGTGGGAGGCAGCCCCATAGAGAATCAAGCTGCTTGTTTCTACCTAAAGTTCTTCCCAGGGCTCCTTTGGATTCTCTAATAATTTAATTTATATTATCTGTATGTTTAAGCATCTCTGTTGGTTCACATTCAAAATGTGCCAGTAACTGAATACACATCTTGTCGAAAGAAAATCCTGTCTGATAACCTTGGATGGCAAAGCCATTTTCCCACTACTCCAGCCTTTCCAAAAGAGCTTTGCTGCATCTTCCTCTTGGACCTTTTCACCTTCAAAAGATGCCAGTTGGGGTTGTTGCCATGGGTCAGTTCATTCAGTGAACCTAAATTGATGGAGCTGGAGCCTGTGATTCCAGTGTGCACTTGAGTAATTCTCCATTCATCTGTTTATTGGAGTGGGAAGGGAATCCCCAGTTGACCTTCCTTCCTGAAAGTTAGGATTTGTTCCCACTTTGGTGTGGTGGGTGGAATGAAGGGTTGGTTCTTGGGGAATGTGAGCCTGTTGCTACTTCACTCATAGCACTGCAGAGCTTGTTCTCCGTGTAAATCCAGGCTCCTTTGTCAGACCCAGCCTGAGGAGGGGTTTATTTTGTAGGAAATGATGGCAGGGTGGCTGAGGAATAAATAAATAAATGCCTGTGTTTTCTTGTCTCCTCTCTGTAAGATATAACAGTTACAAACAGGACAGCAGAGCTGCCGCACACTGAGCACATCTGGTACCCCCGGATCCGAGAGGTAATGTGGGAGTTGCCTTTAGCTGTCCCTCTGTCCAGTTCCAGTTAAGTTTCTCACCCAAACATCTGTGTGTCCTTGTCTTTAAGTTGGTAATTTCTTCTTTCACTGCGATTTCCATTTGAATATATCCCTTTACTCATCTCATGGAAGTCTTTCATCTTTCCAACCTGTTCGTACTGGACAGCAAATACCAGGAGTTAGTTACCACGTTCCAAAAGACGTGCAGTGAAATGCTCAAGTGAGATGAAAACTCTTCTTGTACCTCTGCTTTGTGCTCATTGGCAGCAGTTCAGCTGCTGCCAGACCTGCTGCCTGCTGGCCCTGTGCAGTGAGCTGGCCCCTGGAAGATGAACCCACAGTTTAGCAAAGCTGGGTCATCCCCAAGAGTTTTTAAGTTGGAGACTCTCCTGATAAGATGTTGATTCTCCCAAGAGACTTGCAGAGCTCCCCCAAAGTCCTTCTCCACTCTCAGCCCTGCAGGGCCCAGGATGAGGGTTGTACCACGCTGGAGTGGTAGATAGCCAGGTCCAAACGAGGGCGTGTGTCATGGAATTTATCTCCCATCCCGTTGCTTTGGGCTGCCAACTTTTTCTTAATTAAAAACAACCCCTCTCTCTTCCCCATGTTCAAACCATAGCTACATCCTGCCAAGAGCCCTGCAGCCAAGAGGGCTGACAGTCTCCTGAGACCACAACGCTGCTCTAATCCAGCTTCTAAGGAGCACTTGTGACCAATGCAGACACACTCTGCCCCTAGGAGCTTTAGGAGCATCACCTCGTGGCGCACCAACCCTTGCCGTTCGATCTGAGAGCTTAAAGGTTAGCCTGGACCCCAGGTCTCCTGTCTGACAGTGTGATGTGCTTTCCACACAGCTTCCAGACTGGCCCACTGGTCTGTTGTGTAATAGTTTTGTGGAGAAAAAAAACAAACCATAAGTGTTATGCTTAAGCAATAAGTCACTTAAACATAATGAGCTGTTTTATGACGAAAAATATGCTGAGTTCTTCTGTGTCACTGAATTCTTTTTAAGTGCAGTTTGTAATCCAGAGCAGAAAAAGAAACGCTTTGGCTTTGCCTGTCAGAGGGGACTGAGGTGGCTCTTTGCCCTTGTTGTGTGTTCAGATCCAAGGTGCCATCATCATGTCCTCCCTGATCGAGGTGGTGATCGGACTGCTCGGCCTGCCCGGGGCCCTCCTGCGCTACATCGGCCCCCTGACCATCACCCCCACCGTGGCCCTCATCGGCCTCTCCGGCTTCCAGGCTGCTGGGGAGAGAGCTGGCAAGCACTGGGGCATTGCCATGCTGTAAGTACTGCTGGGGGGTGCTCCTGGCTCAGGCCAGAGGGGCCCCGTTGGTGAGTTGTCATGTAGGAGTGTTGGGTGTCAGGGAAGCGCTGGGGTCGGCTCGGCTGCCAGAGGTTGCATTGCAGTGCTGCCAGCAGGGAGGGACACCAAAGGTGGCATTGCAGTGCTGCCAGCAGGGAGGGACACCAAAGGTGGCATTGCAGTGCTGCCAGCAGGGAGGGACACCAAAGGTGCCATCGC
>NW_016690573.1:68269-72029 GCF_001604755.1 Lepidothrix coronata
GTCCCTGCCCATGGCAGGGGGTGGCACTGGATGGGCTTTAAGGTCCCTCCGAACCCAAACCATTCCATAGTTCTGTGTTTCCGTGACCTTGAGGAGGCAGGAAAGGGCAATAACTGAAGGGTGTGGAGAGCAGAATTTTGTAAAGCAAGAGTTGGTCTGGGAGCCACTGGCTGGATTGGCTTCAGTGCTATAAGAAGAGATGATTTAGCAAAACACCAGAGAGATGAGTGACCCATTTGTATTTCTGGTTTTGTGTTTGTGTCAGCAGGCAAATTCCATTGGTGGTACTGGTCCCTTTGTCACTGGGACTGCTTTGCTTACCTGTGTCCAAGAGAAATCTGTGTGATGACAGGGAGCAGCAAATATTTCCATAAATGCCGTCAGTGGATGAGCCAGAAGTAGAGAGATTGCTATTTAGTGGATAAAAAGGCTTTTTGAGGGAATTTCAGGGCCTGGTGTGTGTGCGCCAGGGAAATTAAAGAACTGGGATCAGTGGTACAAAAAGGAATAGCTGAGAAAAATGAGATGAAGACAAAAGCTTCCCATGAGCTGGATAACCAGCCAAATAAGGCTGGAAAGCAAATTTTAGGGAGAAGGGAACTGGCTGAAGCAGTTGCTGCAGTCAGTGTTCAGCACCCAACTGTGCTGGCTCTGGGAGGAAGGAATGCCTTGATGAGATCAGATTCTGATCTGACTAATCTGTTTGCACAGTTCTTTGAACATGCAAAGTATTCTGTAAGTGCAGCTTATGATTAAAAGGGCTCTTTAATTCTCTTTTATCTTGGATGGGAGCATCATGAATATTTTTGTAATTCTATTATGTTAAGCAGCTGATCCAAAGGAACGTTTTATTTGCCTGTAAAACAAATTCCCTGCAAGTTGGGACTCCCATGAAATGAATGATCTTGGAGTTGGACATGGAAACGTGTAATTCAGCTTGACATTTTGCAGATGGAAAAAACCAAATCAATTTAGGAGCAGCATTTAAATATTACCCAGTCAATAAGTATTTCTGGCTTCTGGCAGAGCGAAAATGTGGGTTGTTGAAAATAACTCCCATGGCCTCTCAAAAGTGACTGTGAGCTCTGCAAGATGTGGCTCTTGAAATTGTACTGAGGTAAAAGTCCTTCCTTCAGCATCACCTGTGGGAGAGCTGGGACCTTCTACAGGTGCTACTGGATAATATTCCCAGTTTCCCAAACAGTTTTCTGACCTCTCTTGTTCTGCAGGAGCCAAGCTGGAATAATTTAATCCATAAAACATGTCTCATCATGATCTGTAAAAAGGGAAATTATTCCTGAATTGGGCTTTTTATCTGGTGAATAAAACTTCTGGGATTTAAGGGATTTGGGGATATTTTACAGACTGGCAGGAAGCCCCTCTGCCATGGAGCCAATGTAATGTTAATTGCAATAATATAATAGTACTATGTTTTTTACAACTCTGTGCTAAATAAATCAAAATACAAAGCTACCTGTCCTCAGAGAGGGGAGCTCATCTTCCCATAATGGACTTTGGGAGAGATGCCAAAGTGTTTCCTGCAAGGAAAAGGTGCCTTTCATTCAACAGTGGGGGCTGTAAATGCCCCTCCTTGTGCTCTGTGTTCTGCAGACTGAGGGAGAATAAAGCTGGTTTGTGTGTGACACTGGAGCTGAGCTGGGACAGAGAAGGGAGAGAGGCTGAAAATCCACTTTTTTTTTAAAGTCAGCTGATAAAAACATAATCTCAGATTTCAGGGAAGCTTTGCTTCTTCAGACAGCTCAGTCTTTGTGAGGCCTTTTCAGAGCAGAGCTGGGGTTGGCTCCTTCAGAAATGAGCAACGTGCCCTGGCTTCTTATTTTGCATTGCAGTGGGGGCTTATTTTAGCTGTAAAAATGGATTTTTAACATGCAGAGGAGCTTGGCAGTTTCAGTGAGGGGGGAAATGCATAATAATTAAGCATCTAAAAGTGGTGAATGCAATTGCATCAAATCTTGGTTTTTTGGGCTCTGTTTTGCTTCATTTGCAGCTGTTTAGATGCAAATACAAAAAAAAAAAAAAGGATTCTCAAGAATAGAAGAAATAATTTCCCTCACAGAAAATTTTCAAGTGCTTTTGAGTTTGATGCAAATTTTGAGATGTAAAGATTATTGTATACAGGCCTTCAGTTTTCCTTGTTTTCAGCAAGTTTTGGTCCTCGTACTCAGCAGACCTGGAGCACAGGTAGAGTTTGGGAGGAAAAGAAGCAGGAGCACAGAACAGGAATGGCTGGAAATCTCCCTTCAGCCCAAATCCTTGTCCTAGTTCATTTACCTGTTTGGTGCTGGCTGTTTTTGCAGCACTTTAGAATCCAGATTGTGTTGTTTTGGCCTTTGTGGAATAATAATTTATTTAAAATTATGTTCTCTTAAAATGCCTTGTCTCGTGCTAAATTGAAAATGTACATTTATGTCTCATGTCTGAAGAACCTGAACAGGTTAATGCTGGGAGGGATTTATAATATATTGGTGCTAATGACATGTCTTTTTTGTCCCACCCTCCTTCTCCTTTTTTCTCAGGACTATTTTCCTAGTGTTGTTGTTCTCTCAGTATGCCAGAAATGTCAAATTCCCCTTACCCATTTACAAATCCAAGAAAGGATGGACAGCATACAGGCTGCAGCTTTTCAAGATGTTCCCTGTAAGTCCTTGAATTTCTTCTTCACTTGGCAAAGAAAACCCTGATTTGTGTTTCAGGGGTTTTTTTTAATCTCAGTTTTGATTTTTCTTAATAACACAATAGATCACAAAGGTGAGGTAAAAGCTTAAATGGATTTATTGGCAACGAAGTGGCTCTTTGGCCACAGGAAATGTTCTCGTTGCCAGATCCCATTCTGATGTCTGATGAGGGGTTGTTGGAGTGATGAAGATCATGGAGGGGAGGGAAGAGGGAGAGAAGAAGGGATATTTGTGGATGCAGGGAAAGCCTAAACTGAGCCCTCCAAAAAGGGATGGTGAGATCGTTATCGTCTCATTTTACCAGAGCAATTCTCAGTTCCCCCATGAAAGGCTTCTTTTCATTCCTCTGGTAAAACTGAGACTAATTCCCGAGTTTGTTAAAGTGCCCACTTGGAGACTTTCCCATTTGTTAAGGAGAGGAGAGACTTGCTCCAGTTCCAGAGCTTTTGTAACAGCACCTTCCTGGGGGCCGGGGGAAGCACCCAAAGGATCTGTTACAGCATTTGCTGCTTGTTGAGACCTCAAACCCCCCTCGGATCCAGGGCTGACAATGTTCCACGCAGGAACTGTTGGTTGATTATTTGCCGCCGAGAGTTGATTTTAACAGCTTGACTTCTCCTCTCTCCCAGATTATTTTGGCAATTCTGGTGTCGTGGCTGCTGTGCTACATCTTCACGGTGACGGACGTGTTTCCCTCGGACAGGTCCGAGTACGGCTACTACGCGCGCACGGACGCTCGCCACAGGGTGCTGCAGGTGGCCCCCTGGTTCAAGGTCCCTTATCCCTGTAAGTTGGGCTGCTCTGAGGGGCACTTTTCCCAATGATACCCCTGTTTTTCCAATAATACCTCTGTGAGCCTCAGTTCTCCTGTTTCAAAAGTTTTGCTGTTTCAGTGATAAATTCTGACAACGGTTGTGGGTGGGCTGTGCCTGGAAGTGTCCAAGGCCAGGTTGGAGCAACCTGAGATAGTGGAAGGTGTCCCTGCCCATGGCAGGGGGTGGCACTGGATGATCTCCAAGGTCCCTTTCCACCCAAACCATCGCATGTTCTTGCCCATCTCTGGC
>NW_016690573.1:72204-74120 GCF_001604755.1 Lepidothrix coronata
TGGGATTTTGGGAAGGCCCTGGCACAGGTTGCCCAGAGAAGACCTGAGAGCCCTTCCAGGGTCTGAAGGGGCTCCAGGAGAGCTGGAGAGGGACTGGGGACAAGGGATGGAGGGACAGGACACAGGGAATGGCTTCCCACTGCCAAAGGGCAGGGATAGATGTGATATTGGGAAGGAATTCTTCCCTGTGAGGGTGGTGAGGGGCTGGGATGGAATTCCCAGAGAAGCTGTGGCTGCCCCATTCCTGGAAGTGTCCAAGGCCAGGTTGGAGCAACCTGAGATAGTGGAAAGTGTCCCTGCCCGTGGCAGGGGATGGAACTGGTTGATCTCCAAGATCCCTTCCAATCCAAACCATTCCATGGTTCCAGCATGCACTGATCTAACAACAGCCATGGGGAGGCTGATGGTTTTTTCTCGTTGAGATCTCACCCAAGAAAGGCTTTGTTTCTGACACTGGAGTTTGTAGGAGGCACTTGCAGGGTTTATCTGGGCAACTCTTGGTAACATTTTGTGACTTTCCATAAAACATGGACTCCCAGTCCTCGCTGTCAGTCCTTGGCAGTGCTCTTGGTGTTGTGCTATGACAAGGTCATGTTACTTCAGCTCCCGTAGAGCCACTGGAGTCATTGAGTCGTTGTCTGAAGAATCACTATTGTGTGGAGGTTTTCCCAGCTTACTCTACTTCCTTGCCCCAAAGACACCCATCCCTGAATTGGCACAACTGTTAATGACAAAAATGTCCTGACTTGCCAGAGTGGGGTTGGAATTGGGCCGATGGGCAAGTCAGAGAATGCCAGTCCCTGCTTATCAACAGGCAATGAAAGTATTTACAAGGGAACACCAAACACTTCATACAGCAGTTGGATACTTGTATTCTTTTATTGGCCATCTCTGAGTTTAAAGCTGTTAAAGGCTGGTTTTATGCCATGAGATAGAGTTACACAACTGGTTCACCTTGTGCTGCTCAGAAATTAAGGGGTAATAAGAGAATAAAATAATATAAATTGTTAGGAGTGTCGCTCCACTGTCATGAGGCAGCTTCATTGTGGTTTCCCATATGCTTTGGTTCTGATTAGTTCTTGAAAGAAACCACTTGTAAAGCAGAAGATGAAGCATAGAAGCTTTTGGGAAAGAAGAGGAGGAAAACTTCACTGTGATTAGACCTTTCCTATTTGTGAACCTCATTCACGGTTGTGTGATTTCCAGCTCCTTTTGTTGCAAGAGGCTCATCTATTTCAAAGAGATAAAAGCATCGAGGCAATTGCTGTGGAAAACCTGCCAAGCTTTTCTGCAGGCTTAAATTAATCTTATTTTCTCTACTACAAAAGTTTGGAGCGGGGAGGTGTTTGTGCAGTGATCAGAGCTGGTTGTGGCCCATCCTGTTTGATAACCGAAACTCATAACCAAAGGCTGAGTTTTTTGAGCAGTAATAATTAAGTGGCATCTGCCTCGCTGACCAGAATTGTTTTCCCACAAGCTGTAGCTCAAATTCCTGCCTTCTGAACAGGAGGAATTCTTTTTGGTGGGGTTTTGTGGTTCTTTGGGACTTTTCCAAGCAGGATCAAAGCAGTTGGTTTGGCGGATTTTCCTTTGCTTCTTTCATCTACGTGGACTTGCCAGATTGTGTTTGAGTGAAGGGAGCTTGTTGTTTCCATTAAAGATGCATAAATAGTGTGGCCACGGGCCCAGGGCAGGGACTGTCCCCTGTGCTGGCACTGCTGAGGCACTTTGAATCCTGGGACAGTTCTGGGTCCCTCAGAACTAGAAGGACATTGAGGGGCTGGAGCATGTCCAGGGAAGGGAACGGAGCTGGGAAGGGGCTGGGGTACCAGGAGTGGCTGGGGGAGCTGGGGGGGCTCAGCCTGGAGAAAAGGAGGCTCAGGAGGGACCTTCTGGCTCTGCAACTCCCTGACAGG
>NW_016690573.1:74264-95327 GCF_001604755.1 Lepidothrix coronata
CAGGGAACAAGGGACAGGAGGAGAGGGAACGGCCTCCAGCTGTGCCAGGGGAGGGTCAGGTTGGATACTGGGGAAATTCCTTCCTGGAAAGGGCTGCCCAGCCCTGAGCAGGGGTGGAGTCCCCCTGCCCAGGAAGGATTTAACATCCCTGTGGATGTGGCACTCAGGGACATGGGTCAGTGGTGGCCTTGGCAGTGCTGGGGGAGTGGTGGAACTTGATGATCTTAGAGATCCTTTCCAAGCCAGACAATTCCATGATTCCGTGAAATGGCCGTATTTTTTGATACCTGAGTTGTTTTGGGGCAGGGGAGATCTCAGTGTTGTTCTCCCCACAGTTCAGTGGGGGCTGCCCACCATCTCTGCTGCCGGGGTGATCGGGATGCTCAGCGCCGTCGTCGCCAGCATCATCGAGTCCATCGGGGACTACTACGCCTGTGCCCGGCTGTCCTGTGCTCCTCCTCCACCCATCCATGCAATAAACAGGTCTGGCCAAACCAGAAATGTTTGCAGTGTCTTCAGCTACTTGGGTTTTTGGGTTTTTTTCCTGTTGGGATGTGCTCCGAGATGAAACGTTACAGTTTGGTCAAACACAAGGGCCAAGAAGCTGAAATACAAGATGCAGTTGTCATGTGGAATTATTTTGTTGCAAATGGAGCATTGGAATCCCAGTCCTGTTCTTGCTGGAGTCTGTGGAAGTTGATAGCATGGTTTCCATGGGGACAGAATTCTAAATCAGGTCTGGAATTTGGGGTATTTTGTCAAATTCACCTGAAATGCAGCTGCAGAAATAAAGAGCAGCTCTTAAGTTTGACTTGAATTATGTTGTGATTTCCTCAGTTTAAGAATGTGGGTATCTAAGACTCAGAAAACAGAACTCAAATGGGTGTTCCAGGTTTCTTGGAGCTGGAAACATGAATTACAATAATTCCATAATGGAACAGATGCCCTGACAGTCCCCCTGTAACCCTGAGCCATAAAATACCCTCTGGAGGAGTCTGTGCTCAGCAAACTGACTCTTGGTTTCTGTTTGTGGTTTACAGGGGGATTTTTATCGAGGGTCTCTCCTGTGTTCTGGATGGGGTATTTGGGACAGGGAATGGATCCACCTCTTCCAGCCCTAACATTGGTGTCTTGGGCATCACAAAGGTATGTGCTTTACCTTGAGCTCTCAGGGACTTACTTCATCTCCTCGGGTGTATTCCTTACGTTCGTGTTTCACAGCATGATCCTCTTCCAGGAAACCATTCTGCTCGTGCAGACAAACTTTACACATCATTCTGGGTTCACCTGCCTGTCTGTACCAGCTGTTCTCTGGTGGAAATGCATTATTCTGCATCAGGGCCTCAAAGATCTTTTTATTCAGAGTAAAAGGCAGTTAGAACCTGCAGAAAGCAGATGCTGCCAAATGAACTGTCCCTTGGAAAACCAAGGCAGCATTCCAGGGCTCTGGGGTGGTTTGAGTGAGGCATAAACACTGTAAACTGTGTAGAAATTGGTACTTTTTGGATGTCTTGGCTCTGAAGGCATCAGTAGGGTAGTGACTGTTTTTAATGCCTCATTTGAACACAGTAAAGTGCAATTTGTGGTCCTTGGGCTTTATCTACATCTGTACCAGGACAGACATCTGTACACTGACACAGACACTGCAGTCAAGGTAATTTGAGAGTTAAATGTACCCTAAATGTTTGGTTTTAAGGCACTGATTAAGGGGTTACGTATTTTTTGGGGTGTTAATCAACAAAATATATTGAGGAATCCCTTTGTTCACATGTGGGACTGGATGAGTGCCTTGAACTGGGAGGCCTTGGGCTGCAGAGAGATTTGCTTGATGTTGTTAATTTAACCTTGTTAAGAAATACCAGCAACACTGGTAGCAGTAATTTATGTTGCAAATTGGTACATCTTGTTGTGGATTTTGCATGGAAGCCATAAATCCTTCGTGCACATGAGGTGGAAAATGTGTGTTCTGTGCTTCCAATAGCTCATCCCTCTGACCTAATACAATATAAATGATATATTTATCTTCACCCATTTGTTTATCATCTACACCCATTTGTTTCCTGCACAAAGGATTATTCTGCTGGGTTCAGGATGAAATGTAACACTAACAGCACCATCTGCTGTCTGTACCAGTTGCCATTCAGCTGCTGATGGAAATTTCCTAGAAGAAATTTTAGTCAGAAAAATCCTTAAAGAAAGGTTTATTCTGTTCTGCTTCCTTTCTGCTGTTATTCATGGGGGTTGATATGAATTAACAACACTTTTCTATTAACAGCCCACAGAAATGAGTGGGCATTTTGCTTTGGGACAGTAAAAAATGAATGTTTGATGGCAGCTGAAGCAGGGTTGACCACAGTTAGTCTGTTCAGAGCATGTGGTGGAGGAGTGAATGTGCCTTACCCAGAGTGGCACAGCTGGATGGCTCTGCTCCAGTGCTTCCTCTGGCTTTCCTGCCTGCACACTCATTCCTAAATTCCTAACAGTATTTCAACTTCATTTCTGCCTAAATAGATTTTTGGCATGTGGATACTCTGCTGTTTATTTGGGAGGGGAAAATCCTTAGTGCTGCATCATCCTGGTGATCCCATTCTGTCATTTCAAAAGGCATTTACCCTCCTTGAAATTGGTATAGAATGACACTTAGAACTTAAATTTCAGGCTCCAACTGGACGTAAATACTGCCCAATCTCTGAGCTGGTCTGTGAGTTTTATTTGATGAGAGGAGCATCAATTAACTCTGATCAGTTGGGGCTGAAGTCTGGGCAGCTCATACCACAATGGTGGTGGGGAACTGGAGGTACCAGGTCCCACCTCGTGCACTCCCAAATAATCACCTTAAGTGTGTGCTGGCAGTAAATATGCAGGCAGAGCTAAGTGCTGCCCAGGGTATTTTCTGCAGCTTTCCAGAGGAGCTTAATTTGTTTGCCTTGCAGTGATTGAGCATTTGCATAAATAAGTGTCACCAGCATGTGGGTCTCTAAAGAATTTGCCTCTTTCATGCAGGAAGATAATTTTAGAGCAAGATATTGGTGATACTCTATTTTAGAGCAAGATATTGGTGCCCCTAGGGAAATTAATGTCTTCATAAGGTAGAGAAAGGTGCAAGTTAAACTCTGTTGTAATTTAGTGAACTCCCCAGTTTGCTGGTGTAGCTCCTGTTTGCAGGTGAACAGTCCCACCTGAGAGCTCAGCAGTGAGGAAGGGAGGGAGAGAAGGACCATTTTTCAGGCCTGCTCTATCTTGTGTTTCTCATTTCACTCATTTAGCTCAGCCACACCTGGTCAACAAATTAATATCTCCTTCGCTTTGAACCCGAATACTCTGTACCAGGAGACCTGCAAAGGGCTTTGCCAGAAACACCTTTTACAGTGTAAAAGGGGTTTTTTTGTCCCTGGGGCACCTCTTCTGGTACTGGAGCAGTGTTAAAATATCAACTGTTCAGGTTTATCATCTACCACTGCAGCACAGACAAACACTGCCTGAAGTTCGGGCGCTTAAAATAAAACTGGGAAGGAAGTGCAGGCCCTTGGTTTCAGTGTCAGCACAGCCCTGATTTGCATGTGGAGTGAACTCAGTCCTGGTCTCAGAGGGGTTTTGCAAAACCTTGGTAATGTCAGCTCAGAAATCCCACTCCTCTTTCACCTCATCCACATCTTGCTGTGTCAAAGGGCAGCAACACGTGGAATTTATTTGTTCCATTTTCCATCTCTCCCAGGTGTGGCCTCTCTCTTCTTGCTTTCTCTCTTGTAGCTGGGCCTGCACCACATTTCCTGGTGGTTGTGCTGTAGCATTTACACGTCGTTTTAAAGCTGACTTGGTGTTAACAAAACCCAAATTAAAGCAAGTTCTGTTAGGCTGGAGCACAGCCCTGTCCCAGCTGGGCCACTTGGAAAGGCTCTGCAGCCTTTGAGCACCAACCAAAGCACACAGGAAGCTTGAGAAGAAATTTAATTGAGAAGGAGAATAACAACATAAATTTCCAGGTGTGAAGTTGGACCAAGTGCAGACTTTTTCCAGTGTCTTTTCCTTTTTTCCCTGCAGGTTGGGAGTCGCAGGGTGATCCAGTATGGAGCTGCCTTCATGCTGCTCCTTGGGATGGTTGGGAAGTTCAGTGCCCTCTTTGCATCCCTGCCCGACCCTGTGCTGGGGGCTCTCTTCTGCACCCTCTTTGGTAATATGGACTTTACTCCTCTTTTTACTCTAATTCTGTGTTTATATGTGTTTTTCTATCTGTTTTTGAAGGAAAAGCCTATCTAAAAGCTGATCTTTGTTTGCTTGGTTTTTTTTTTTCTGTAGGGATGATTACAGCTGTGGGTCTGTCGAACCTCCAGTTCATTGATTTAAACTCCTCTCGGAATCTGTTTGTCCTTGGATTTTCCATTTTCTTCGGGCTTGTCCTCCCAAGTTATCTCAAACAGAACCCCCTGGTCACAGGTACATGTTCCTGCCCACCCACACAAAACCTGCTTTTCCCTTCCACTCACATGGGAAGTACAAACAGGTACAAAGGAATGGAAAGGTCAGTAAGAGAAAACCCAAAGTATTTGGAGACAATAAAAGCTGTAGATACAGATAAGCTTTATATGTGTGTGTATATATATATATATATATTCTCTGAGGAGAATTAATTAGGATGTTGAGACCTGAGTTAAATGTTTCAGTGGGATCCAGCTGAAGTTTTCCTGCTTTTTTCTTGGTACTCCATAGAGCAATGAAAGGGGGCAAATACCAGGAAAAAAAGACAAAAAGGGTGAATCTGAGATGTAAATGATGTTAAAAGACTAAGGGGAAGCACCAAGGTAGAGTTTGGGAGGGAGGGATTTTTTGGGGGGGTTGAATTTTTTTGTCACTGCAGACACATGTTCTGGATGGGAATTTTAATTTTAATGAACTCCAGGCTGTTAATCAAATTGTAGCTTTGGGGAATCCATGGGGAAGGTTTTCTGGTTTAGCATTCCCCTCTCAGCAGTGATCATGACATCCTGTGTCATCAGAGATGGGCTCTCTAAAGGAATATTTCACTGGTTTGGGGTGTTTTTAAAGGAAATATTAACTGACAGTATTTATCTGTCACTTCAGACCTGGATTTAAGGGCATACCTGTCCTACTTTAAGTGGTTCACAAAGCAGATCATTCAGGCAGAGGTGGGTGATCACACACTAATAGAATGTTCTGCCATGAACTGGTGTTTTGAAGTCTTGCCCTTTTAAAAAATAAAGATTTATAAAAAGAGTTACTTCAATCCCACACCATTTTACATTTTGGACATTTCTCTTTTCCATTTTATAGTTTTCTAATAATAAAAAAATACGTCTATAAAAAAAATCAATAGTTTAAATTAGCTGTGTCTGCAGTAGACTCTCAAATGGTGTTTTGTGACATTTTTATGAGCAGCTGAAAGTTCATGGAGTTACATTTTGGGGCAGAATGTCCCGTGGGGGGCTGTGTTAGGTGAAGGTTCTTCTGCATCAATTCCCACATGTTTTCCAGAGTCCTGTTTGAACAAATCCCTCACTGAACTTGGCAGGATGTGTATATGCCTGATAAAAAATGACAAAAGGTCGGTGTTTGTGCCTGTTTTTTGCAGGAATAGCAGGAATTGATCAGGTGCTGAACGTCCTGCTCACCACAGCCATGTTCGTCGGGGGCTGCGTCGCCTTCGTCTTGGACAACACCATTCCAGGTCAGCACTGGGCTTGTCCTTATCCTGAGCAACAGCTGCCTTTCTGCAGTAACAGCACTCCAGGGAGGCAGGGGAGCAGGGGGACATCCCTGCTGTTGCTGCTCCCTGCTCACACCTGCAGGCCTGGCTTTCCCTGAGAACCCCCGGGATCCTTTCCAGGCTGAGCCCTCTGTCCTATAAACATCCCAAAGAGCTGATCAGAACCAACCCACAACAGTCTTCAGAAGGCAGAGAAAACTGTTTTAAGATCCAAACCTGCTCCATTCAAGAGGAAAAATTTGCCTCAACTTCCACTTAAAAAATTAAACATGGTATTTTTTTCCCTCTTCCTGCCTTTCCGAGGACTCTGGAAGATCTTTTCAGAGCTTTGCTGAACGTGGTGGCTGAGCCCTGAGCTTTTCTTCCTTCTTTTAACCTCTGCTTTATTACTTGTGTGTACACATAAAGATATCCAGGAATATATACCTTTTTTTTTTTTTCCCTTTTGTTTTGCCTTCTAGGAAGCCCTGAAGAAAGGGGAATACGGAAATGGAAGAAAGGGATCGGGAAAGGAAGCAAATCTCTGGATGGCATGGAAACGTATGATTTGCCTTTTGGCATGAACTTCATTAAAAAATACAGGTGTTTCAGCTTCCTGCCCATCAGCCCCACCTTCATGGGATACACGTGGAAAGGCTTCAGGAAAAGCAGTAACTGCAGGAGTTCAGACGAAGACTCAGAAGCTACAGTATAGCCTTAGTTGAAATTATATTATCTAGTTGTAGTAAAAGATGTATTTGCAGTTTCTTGCTGATTAAGAAGCATTAAAATATATGTTTTGTATATCTGCATTTAAATTCTGGAACCAGAGCTGAGACAGATTTAAAAAAAAAAAGAAAAAAAAAAGAAGAAGAAGAAAAAAAAAGGCTTTTCCTGTTGTGGGTGGTGGGAGCCAGATCTGGTGTCTCTGGGGCAAATTCCAGGGGTTTGGGGGAGTTGTAGTACCTAAGTCTGTTTATTTTAAATGGGTTTAGGTCCTGGAAGTGTGTAGGTGCTATTGAAAAACTTTAATTAACCTAAATTTTGATTTTATTGGAGCCCTCACTTGGCACAGTCATTGCTGGCAATGTTGGTTATGCCAGGAAATCTGAATCCATGGGAAGGGGAGGGGGGAAGAAAAGAAAAAAAGGACAAATAGTTACTTCTAGTCATGTCAAATCCCATAGATCTTGTTTTTTACTCCCTGATTTGCACATTCCATATCTGCAGTACCCTGAAAACTGGATTCAGTTGATAAAGGCAAATCATGAAAGTATTATTTTGAATTATCCACAATTCCAGTGGCACATCCAGTGCTAAGACAGGAAGTTTCTGCACTAACTTTGCCCATGAAAACCAGGGCTGACTTCTGCTGGCTCAGTGCTGCAGGAGCCACTTCTTTCACACCATTTCTCAGTTTCTGAACGTTTGCTTTTTCCACCTGGGATTCCCCCAGCTAATCCCAGTGTCCAGGATTTCTACCCAGGGACACGTGGCTGGAGTGTTACAGGGGTGGGAAACTTGAACTTCCAGACAGGGCTTGGTGGTTTTTTAGTCCGGTGCCTGCATCCAGCAGGATGTTTCCCAGACAGCAAGGGCAATGAATTGAGCAGTTAAGCAGTTAACCCCTGTCCCTGTGCAGGGAATGCCAGGTGTGGGAATGCTGGCTTGGATCTGGGCAGGAGGTTTTATGGGATATCAACAGCTGATGCTGCACAAGCAGCTGACGTCGCATTGCCTCTTCCTTCTCTCCTTGTGGGGCTTGTCCAGAGGCTCATTCCTGCTGGGAAGGGGGTTTGGAATGGCAGAGACACTACATCTGGCAGCCCCACCCACGGATGGTTTCACGGGTATCGGGTCCAATCAGGGCACCACTCAGAGATTTTTTTTTTCCTGGAATAGTCTCAGCTCTGATGTTTTGTGGGTGTTCACGCTCATCATGCATTCATAATTAACAGTTTTATTCCTGTTTAATGTTCTTACTATTGCAAGTTAGTTTTAGACTTCAGTGTGGCCCCAAAAAGCATTTTCAGCTGTGGAATCATCAGGGAAATGTCGTGTAATGTAATTTCAAGGCCAGTAATGCTCTACGGTGCTTGCGTTTTGTATTCCTGGAAAACCATAACAGTGGATCCTGTAATTCCCTGAGATATTTATCAAACTTTGACTACTGGACAGGAGCGCAGGAACTCTGTTTTCTCTGCTTCCAGGTGAATTTGTTCTGGGTTTTTGAAGCATGGAGGGGTTGGGGTGGGAGGGCAAGGCAGGAGCGTAACGGATCAGTACTGAGTAGTGTAGAGTCGGAATGATTCCGTGGATATTCTCAGCATGCCATGGCTGTTTCCAGAACCTATTTTATCCCGCTTTTTCCATATCCAAGCATGCCTTTGTTCCTGCTTCGGGGAACTTTCAGTAGTTTGCAGTCTCGGTGTCAGTTGGGCTGTCTCGAAAGCTGGTCAGAAGAGTTGTTGTGTAGTAGACGAGGTTTGTTTGCCTGTGAAACAGTCATTTTTCCTCATTTTTTAAACTTTCCCTCTCCAGGTAGTCAGGTGTTCCATTCCCACGTCCACCTGCACACAGTTGGAGTGCAGACACCTCTGATCAGTGGCACGAAGCTTCCAGATTTCCCGACTTTAAGTTCAACCAAAGATGTGTGGGAGACGTGGGGGAGTTAAAAATACATATAACAAAGGAGAACAAAAGCCACCTCTGGTGGTTGTACAACCCAAAGGGTTGTGGTGATGTAAAATGCCAAAGTTGATTATCTTGTAAAAGTTGAGAAATGGAGAAAAAAACCTTTTTATTTCCAGTGGTGCCACTTCAGAGCAGCTGAGCTGCCCCATCCAGCGGGATGGGGAGGGACACTCCTGTTCCCAGGCTTTCCAACTCCTCCCCCAAGCAGTTTGGAGAACTTCAGAGAGAGGAGGTGATGAGAGGTTTGTCTCCTCTCACCCTGGCTGAGGTCAAGCCATGTGTGTTCTGTGTTGCCTCACCTGGGATTTGCTAAGACACTTCGAATTCCAGGGCACTGAATCCAAGGGGAGTTTTCCTCCTCCCTGGAGCAGAACACTCCTCCTTTCCTGCAGCACTGGAACAGCTCTCTGAACAAGTGCAGTTCTGTGTTTAACTGTTGGGTTTTGTTCTCTTGGTGACTTTGGGCCCTCCTGTGCCCGTTCCCCCCTGGCTGAGGGCAGGCCTGTCCTGCAGGGAGCACCGAGGAGCAGTTGAGGTTCTGGTCATTTTTGTAACCCTGTCTGTCAGTTGAGGACTCTCCACCTTATCCCGTGGGTGAATGGTTAAAGGTGGGCCTCAGGGTGGGAAAGGAGACATGCTGGAGCCCCTGGGATGTGCAGGGAAGGGTCGGGATGGAGCCAGAGGCAGCACCTGGAGTGACCTGGGCTGAGGTGAGCGAGGGCAGAGCTGATCACAGGTACCTTGGGAAGAGAAGCTCCCTTCTCCCTTCCCGAGGTACCTGGACCCCACCAGTGCTGCCAGTGCAAGGAGACCCGTTGCTTTTCCTTGTGAGGGAAATAACTGAGTTTCCCCTGGGTTTGTGCAGCTGCAGCAGGTGATTTTGGGCCTTAAACCCTCCCGTGGCCACTTTTCCTGGTCACTTTTCCACCCCAGTGGCTGCTGTGAAATTCCAGGGGAGCTGGGTGCCCATCCTGAGCTGCTGAAAGGTGTGTTGGGGGATTAAGCTGCAGTTTGGAAAAGCATTTAAACACGTCATGTCATGTTTGCTGGTGACATCCAGATGTAGCCTGACTGTAAATGCAATACTGTGTTTTCCTCTCTGTTTTCTTCCCTGCCTTTCAAACAGCCAAACTCCAACCACCCAGGGAAGGCAACACCTGAGAGGTGAGTTAAGAGGTGATGAGATGTTTCAACCATAAGAGGGAAGGGCAAATATTCATGGTAGAAATATCATTTTGTCATATCAAAGGTGGCATCAATGTATACAAACAAAGTAACTTGGGATTTTTGTAATTGATATTCTCTTGTATTTTTTTTAGGTTAAATTAAGGATTCTTGCTGACATGTTGAAACACGTTTTCTAAAGCAAATACTTGCAAATTGTACCTATAGAAATTTAGGTTTCGTAGCTGCCTGCTGTGGCTGACTCACGTTGTCATATTAGAGGGACTTCACCTTGTACCTCGCTCAGAAAGTTCAACCTTTTAAACCCCAAATTTGCTTTTATGCCTTTTAATACTGACTTGAAATATGACAACTTGGTTTGTACATGAATATATTGCAGTATTTTATTTCCATATATTAAAAATAACATTTCCACTCAGGATAACGGCGGCGCTTTCCTGGGAGGGAGTGGTATGAGTGTCATGACAATGTCATGTGATGGTAGAATTTCTTCATTGACGAATCTATAGTGGTTGTGTATACTTTATTTACCCATGTTTGTGTTCCTACCCAAAACTGAAGGGTTTTCTTGTTCCTTTCCCCACTGAGCCCTCGGGGCTCCCGGTGCACAATTGGCGCTTGCACAGAAAACCCTCCCCGAGGAGCATCAGTGCGACCCCTCATTGATACATTTATCCTTCCAAAGTGTGGAAATCACATCCTTTTGGGTATAAACAGCACTCCAGGCACACGTGGCCCCAAACCCCTGGTGTCTGATGGTTTGGGTGAGCCTTGGATGCCTCCACCCACCCCAACTGTGCTCGATATAATCGATCTCTTGGTGTGTAAAACGCGTGTGTGAGACCAGCACGACCTTCATGTTTCTTTTCCGTGGCCTTTTGCAACCAAAAGCGACTTCACTTTCCTTTTTCCTTGATTTTTTTGGAGCAAGGGGAGCTGTGGCTCACTCTTTTTTGCAGAGAGGTCCCACTTGGGGCAGGTTTCTCTGTGTTTTTGGAGGCTCACGGCCCCCTCGGGGCTGTGGAGCTGTGGGGTTGGGGAGGCCACGAGTCCCCAGGGTCTCCCTGGGCTGCTCCAAGTGTTGGGATCCGTGTTGGGAGCCATCCCGAGCATCCCTGGCTGGTTCCCATTTGCCTGTGGCTGTTGCCATCCTATGGATATCAGAGGGAAATCTCGACTTGCCTTGTGTACTCTGGCTTTTCCTCCACCTTTCCAGGTCAATCATCTTTACTGCCAGTCCAAATTCTTGTATTTGTCTGTTCATAACAACCTTTGGCGTAACAAACTATTGACTGTTCTTAGGCAGTGGGGATAAATTTTCTTTTTCCATGACTTTTTGTGACTGACTTTGGCTGTAAAACTTTTTTTGTTAAACAGCAAGAGTTTATTTGGGGGGGGGAGGTGTTGTTTGATTTATTTTTGTTGTTGTTGTTCCAAGATGTGTAATTCTTTTATGGAGTTTTGGTTTGGGTTTTTTTTGTTTGTTTGTTTGGGTTTTTTTGATTTTTTTTTTTTTAATTCATGGTTTGTTTGGGTTTTTTTCTAACATTGCTTCATTAAACAACTAAATATTTAAAAATGTAATATTTGGACCAGATGTTGTGAATAATAGTAGATAAAGCTATTTTATTCTGTATTTTTAAAGCTGTTCAGTATAAATAAACGCGGGCATAGATGCAACGTGGTGGTGTTACAGTTCCTTTTAAACATCCCTTTTGATGGAGAATCCTGGAATTGGAGAATCCTGGAATGGTTTGCGTTGGGTGGCACCTTGAAGCCCATCCAGTGCCACCCCCTGCCATGGGCAGGGACACCTTCCACTAGACCAGGTTGCTCCAGCCTGCCCTTGGACACTTCCAGGGATGAGGCATTCTCTGGGAATTCCATCCCAGCCCCCACCCCATCCTTACAGGGAAGAATTTCTTCCTAATTGAGAATTGATGATTTGGGAATCCAGGTGATGGGGAGACCCAGAATCCCTTTGTAGCAAGTGCCACCCAAAAATACAACCCCCAAGCACCTTCCTGAGCCTTCCAGCTCTCAGCCCCCAGCTCATGCCACATGGACACGTTACATCCCTGGATTTATTGGGAAGAGGCTCTTCCTGCCCATTCCTCTCCTTACTGTTCATCCCTGGTTTCAGTTCAGGCGCCTCCAAGGTCTCCCCAAGTGCTGATGAACCAGCCGAGTGTCCCCTTGGCTTTTAAACAAAGCTGAGAGCACCTCAGCTCCTCCCCTGCCCTTAAATGAACTCATCTGGTTCATCTGCAGCTCTGCTGGTAAATTCCCAGTGTTATCCCAGAGCAGCAGCACTGCCTGCAATGGATCAGGGGCTGGAAACGTCCAGCTGAGGCACCTTCAGGTGTCTGTCGGCCTTTTGCAGGAGCTACTCCTGCTTTGAGGGGAATGAAGACACCCCAGTGCTTTCCCAACTTGGATGTAGCCCCTGGTGATGAGTCCAAAAGTGGTGGGGTCAGATGGGAACTAAAATGGCCAAAAGTCACCCAAATTGGCAGTGGGAGCAGGGGAAAGTGGATTTGGGATCAAAGCCAGTGGAGCAGCTGCGTGACCAGGGCCAGGGATTTCTCATCGCTTCAGGTTTGGGTCTGTGATGAAAACCCCTCTGATCTTAATCCTGACTAATCCCCTGTGCTGCTGGATCAGAGCTGAGGGAATAACTCTGTTTTCTCCTTGTTTTGCCCAAATCAACATTTGGCATCAACCCACAGAGGGCTTTATTTATCTGGGGCAGAATCCCAGAATTTGAGGATTTTCAGAAGGACTGAAGCACCTTCAGACAGGGCCAGCAACTGTGTGTCAAAGAAAACCAGTTCAGGTCCAAGGAAAGGGTTTTCCAGAGCCACATCTCTTCCCATCTGGTTCCCAGAGGCTCTGTAAGAACTCCCAGATGCTCCCACACAAACGTGCATCCAAGTGTGTGATATTGCTCCGCATTTACTGGCGATCAGCACGGGGGGCTGAAAGCTGAAATAATGGGAAGCTGCCAAGGTAGCAAGGAAGGGATTTTGGGTGTTTGCTCAGTCTGGGAGGAAACAACTGAATCTGGGAGAGGTTTGGAGCTGGTGCTTCATGCTGATGAGGCCTGACTGAGGTCCTTGGTGGGAGCAAATCCATCCAAGATGACAGTTTAAAAGGCATCAGCTGCGATCCCTGTGTGGCATTTGGCACAGAAATTCAGGGTTCAAGGAATTCACCTGCAGAACAGGTGCTGTAGCATCCCTGTTTGCCTTTTCGTGGGAGATTTTCAGCAGCCTGGAGGGATGCTCAGGCTCTGGGGGGATGAAAGCTTTGGTCTCTTCCATGTGGATTTGGTTCCACATGTATTTGGTTCCTTATGGATCCATCTCATGGTCGTCTGTGGATAAGGAGGCACTGCCAGCCTGGCCCAGCCTCTCACACTGCAGGGTGTCCACACAGCAGGAACGGGTCAAATTCCTTATCCTTGATAACTAAATCCCTCCATCCAGGCTTGGGCCTTCCCAACCCACCACAGCACATCACAAAATCAGGATTTAACCCAAATTTGCAGCCAAATCCCCCTGTGCTCCCACAGGTGCCCACTCCAAACCCTCTGTTTATTTTTACTTTTCCCTCCCTGTGCACCCAGCCCACAAGCTGAGGGTCGGTAGAAGCCTCTCTTTGGGGTGAAATCCCTGGGGTTTGGGGCCAGGGCTGGCTCTGCTCCGTTGTGAGCCTGGCCGGGCTCTTCCCACGACAAAGGGCCTCTGATCCCGCCAGCCCTGAGATGCTGCTGGAATATCAATCCCGACCAGCCCTGGCTCACTTTCACCGAGTCAGTGCTTCCTCAAGCCAGATGGCTCCTCCAGAACTTCTCATGTTTTACATACAAATCCAAGAAAACGGGGGAAAAAAGGCTGATTGCAGCCCATGCCTGCAGAGACGCCTGTTTGGCTCAAGCAGCTGCTTAGATTATTTCTTTGTTTTGGGATTTTTTTTCCCCTTCGTGTGGGCTGTTTCTAGGCAAATTCCTTCAAAAGAAAAAAAGCCCAGAGAAGCCACACGGCACTGGGAAAGGTCAGGAGCAGACAAAGGAGGAGGGACGCGGCCGCTGCTCCTCTGGAATACTGAATACCCCCAAACTCCCCCGACGTGCCCCCGCGGTGTCAGGGCCGGATGGGCAGGATGGGACCCCCATCCCGGGAATGCTGAGCACCAGTTCAGAGGTAACTGTGACCCCCAGCTGCAACAGCTGCTTCCAGGCAGATTTTATTTGAATTTATTTCCTCCCCAATCCCTTTCCCGGGGGCAGTTTTGGATCCAGAGGGGATCCCACGGCCGTGGCTGGGAACCAGTGCACGGCTCCACTGCTCCGTCCCGACGGCAGAACTGCAAAGGGTGATGCCTGCCTGGCTCTGGCACTGGATATCCCGGGGCTGGGGGCATTTTAAGGCAGAAATAACCACTTCAGCCTGCGTGATACAGCCCACAAGGCTCCTTCTGGGAATTCTGCGTAGAGCTGGAGCTCTGTAAGAGCGTTTCCAGCCTGGATGCGTGGGATGGGGATTCATTTGGAATCCTGCTTCTGGCAGCGGGGCTGGAGCATCCTTTGGGATCCTGGTCTTGGAGCGCAACCCGGGTGCCAGAAACGCGTCCTTTGAGAACCCAGAGCCTGAACCAGGGATGCGGGACGGAGCATCCTTAGGGATTCCGGTCCGCGCGGGGACAAACCGGGCGCCTGAATCCTTTGGGTTCACCAGTCCTGGTCCCCGGAAAGGGATCCCGGAACCGGGCTGTCCCTTGGGATCCAGGTTCCGGGATGACCCTGGAGCCGGAGGGGGGGTGTCCCCCGCGCTCCCACCCCCGCGGCCCCGCCCCTGCCCCTCCCCGTCGCGTCCCGCCCCGCCCCGCCCAGGGGCGGCCCTTGGGGGGCACCGGCTGCGGAGCGGGACCGGCACCGGCACCGGCACCGGGTGAGTGCGGCTGGGATGGGGCGTCTCCACGCTCATCCTCATCCCCATCCCTGTCCTCCATCCCCATCCCCATCCCTGTCCCGCGGGGAGCGGCCCCGGGGCTGAGCCGCGGCCTCGCGACGCCGCGAGCGGAGGAGGTGAAAGCCGCGCTGGCCGCGGGGAGCGGGGGCGTATCCGGCCCCCCAAACCCCGGGGTGACACCTCGGCATCCTCCGCGCGCTCTCAGCATCCCCCTCCGTGCTGGGGCCGCCGGGGCCGCAGCGCCCGCGGGTCCCACCCCGGGCACGGCACCTTCGCCGCGGCACCGCCGGGACCCGCCCGCTGCGGGTCGGTAGCCCAGGACAAGCCCTTGGTGGCCACCGGCTCCAGCCGGGGAAGTCCGACCTGCTGAGTGTGCGATGGGTCCCTCGCCCGTCCCCGAGTGCCCCCCACCCCGGCTGCACCGCCGGCTGTGCCAGCGCTCAGCGCTCCCCTCCTTTTCCCCCTTTCCCCTTCCAGGACGGAGCAATTGGGCTGGAGAACAATAGCGGCGCTGGAAAACAATGGAGCTGCCGCACCTTGGCGCGTAGGGATGCGGGAGGGACGCGGGGAAGGGATCCCAGCCCCGGAGTAGCGCCTGAGCCGGAGCCCCCAGCGCCAGCACAGGGAGGATCAGCGGGACGGGGTGAGCGCTCGGCCGGGTCCTGTCCTGTCCTATCCCGTCGTATCCCACCGTACTGCTGAGCAGAGCCTGGGGGAGGCTCCCGGGAGGAATTGTCGCCTTCGGACGATGCTTTGCTACCGATCGCGGCGGGATCGAAGCGCCCTTGGGCCGGGTAAAAGCCGCCCTGGGCTGCGGGGACGCGGCGGCGTTTGAGCAGGAGGGAATATCGTGGCCTCCCCGGGGACAGGGATATTCCCACAATCCCTCGCACGGCCGGGGGAGCCTCAGCTGCGCCAAATCCGCCTCGGCGGGATCGGCCGG
Organism: Lepidothrix coronata; assembly: GCF_001604755.1. Classification (NCBI taxonomy): domain Eukaryota; kingdom Metazoa; phylum Chordata; class Aves; order Passeriformes; family Pipridae; genus Lepidothrix; species Lepidothrix coronata. The sequence goes on from NW_016690573.1 coordinate 89,761, forward strand.
GGATGCAGCCAAAGCTTCCGTGCGCTGCCGGGGGGGACCAAGACAGCACCCCCACCCCCCCAAATGCTGATTTCTTTGCAAGAGCAGGGTCGAACATCCCTCTCCTGCTGAAAACACAATATTGAGGAGGGTTTTCCTACTTTTCCCCTTGTTTTGTTGTTGTGTTTGAGTTGTGAATCTCCCTGGGAGCTCGGCAAAAGTGAGAGCTCACCCCTTCTCCATTTGAGGGGCTGGGAGCATGACCAGTCTCCCTCTGCCCCACGGGGCACTTGGGGCTGTAGGGGTGTGGGAAGGGGCTTAGGGAGGTAATTTTTGGGGAGTGGAACAAGTCTGGGGGCCGTCGGGGGCCGTGCCTGAAAGCACTGGCAGGAGCAGCTGATGCTGGAAGGCAGAGAGGGCTGAAATCCTCCTGCCACGGGGGCAGGGCATTGATTTATCTGCTCGTGGTTTAAAAGCACTTTGTGAGGCCTCAGCAGAAGCTCGGCCTGGGCAGGGACGGGGGAAATGCGTCAGCTCAGGGTGGGGAAACTGAGGCCCAGCGGGGCCGGGGAAGGGGCCGGTGCTGAGCTGCCCTGGCCGGGCAATTGGGCAACTTGTGCTTTGCCAGCCCTTCTGCTGGGGGCATTTCCAGCCTTTTGCCAAAGCTGAGGGGAATACTGGGGGCTCAGCAGTGGCTGCTCTCTGGCTGGGTCCCTGTTCCCCTCCACCCACCACCCGGAGCTTCTCCAGACCCAAAAAAGGAAGAATTTGCCCCTTTCCTGCTGCTCGGAAGGGGATGTGATGACGGAGGCGAAGGTGGCAGCGCCGGGGCGTAAACAGGAAACAGGATCCTCAGCACAGGAGGATGAACCTGCCTTTTGGAGCTCCCCTTCCACCCCAAAATGTGCTTTTTTTATGGCTGGAGTTCACCCCATGTCCCCTTCAAGGATCCAGGGATTTGGCTTTACCCCTTTGCATTGCTGTGATGCTCCAGAGTGAACCTCCCTGTGATACCAAAGGCTCCACCCGGGGCTGTGCTGCTGTAGGAGGGTTTTTTTCAGCCACTTTTATTTTTTTTTCAGCCACTTTGATATTTCTGGCACCATTTTTACATGAGCCAACAGCCCTGTCCTTTAATCCTCCCGGGACATCTCCAGAGCTTTGCCATCCGCTGTCAGGGGACACCCCTGAGATCCTCATTCCTGCCATTCCTGCATCTCACAGGTGCTGAACCCCAAATTTGGGTCCCCCACAAGCACTGACATTTGTCCCAAAACCTTGAAGCCAGCTGCAAAATCCCTTCCCACTCTCATTTCTGAGGGATAAATAGGATTATTGCTGGGTTTATTCCCTGTGGGAGGATGGATGGATGTGGAGAGGTGGCTGCCAGCCACAGGAGGAGGGTTTTGCTGGGTTTTGCCAGGTTTTCCCGGGGTTCTCCTGTGGCTCCTCAGGAAACCCAAAGCTCTGTCAGCCCTTCCACTGCCTCGTGCAATTTTTCAGTGCTGAGTTTCTCTTCTGCTTTTTCTCCGGGGCCGGAGCAGCTTCCTGCCCTTCCCCTCCTGCCCCACCTCCAGCATGCCCTTTGCAGCCTCTTCTGGGGTTTGAAACACGTCAGGGAACATCTTTTGTCATTGCCAATCATTTGTACGCTGGGATTTATCCCGACTCCAGGATTGCTGCTGGTTTTAGGGGCAGGTTCATCCTCCGACACAGGTTTTACCACATGGCCTTGGCTGAGCCATTTCTCTGCCTGCATTTGTTGTGGGGTTGTGTGGTTGCCTTGCAGGAAAAGGGGTTTGTTTCCCGGGGGACTGGGAGGAAGCACATGGGGATGTGGGAGGTGGAAGAAAACAGGGGTTTGCAGAGTAAAGGCTTTTTTCCCTTGCCTGGATTTCTTTTCTGGGACAAGGGAAGGGAGTGGAGAGACCCTGGAAAAGGGGAAGCCCGTCTGTAAGGGGGGTGGCACAAACATCCAAGGAAAAACATGGCCTGAGAAGCCCTTTTTCATCACTCAAAACTGCCCCAATGCTGCATTTTAAGGTCTCTCTGGTGCCCCATTTCCACAGTGCTCTGACTCCACAAGTGCTCCAAGGACTTCATCCCGAAGCCCATTTTAATTCCCCTTCATTGTGTCCAAAAATCACTCTGGAGATCTAAGCCAGGGCCAGTCCCAAGGCGGGATTTTTACAGGACTTTCCAAGTGTTTTGCACAAGAGCAATGGAGCTGTTTTGGCACAAAAATCCAACCCCTGAAGGACCAGCCCAACATCTCTGGCTGCTCGGAAAATCATCCCCTGTGCCACCACCGGGCTTGGGATGGCACAGGGAAGCAGCAGCCAGATCCAGACTCCAATGTCCAAAGCCTTGCAGAACAAAATAGTAGTAAAATAAATACAGGAAAGGAGCAACTCCCACTTATAACCCTCCCACCTCCTTGTCTGGCATCACGGGGACATCCATGGATGCTCCAAATGCAAATTCCATGTAAGTGAATCCACCGGGATTAAATTTTCAGTGAGTTTGCGGCTCCTCTTCCTTATCTGATCTCCCTCCTTCCCCATCATTTCCCCCGGAGAAGCCACATCAAACTCCACATCTGTGTCCTCTGGAGCCTTTTCCCAGGAGCTCTTGCAGACCCAGGGGCTTTATTTCCTCTCAGTTTTCCATGGATGGGGGGCAGGGATGTGGGAATGGGGGGGCTCCCACTGATGTTCCTCTCTCCTGCCTCTCTCCAGCTCAGCTCCCATGACAGAAGTGTGGGGGGATGGATTTCGGAGGTGGAGAGGACCTGGTTCCCTGCGGGAAAGATAAATTCATCTCCAAGTAAGAGGCTCAGCAGGGCTGGAATTCAGGAATACTGGAGGAGCTGGGAGCTGGGGGGCTTGTTTGGAATGTTCCAGGGGAAATATATATTCATTTTATATATATATACACACATATATATACATACAATTAATATATTTATTTATGTATTTTATATATAAATATTTTTATATATTTATAATTATTTATTTATATATTTATATAGTATATATTTAATATATATTGATTATATATTTTTATATAGAATGAACATATATTCTATAATATATAATATATATTATATATTGTATTATATTATATTATATATAGCAGAGTATGGTATATTATAATATATTATAGTATATTGATTTATTATATTGATTTATTGTACCTGTATATTATATGTATGTATTATCTATAATATGTAATATAATATACAATGTGTAATCTAAAAATGTAATGTATAACTATACATAATATTATAACAATACATAATGTTACATATATATAATGTTATATAAGAATACATAATACTATAAATACAATATATAACATATTATTTATGACCTATACTATATTATCTATGACCTATCATATATAATATTCCATCGAGCTGGAAGAATGGAGTGACCCTGGGGTTTAACTCAATTCAGTTGGATTTGGAAGGAAAAAAACATTCTGGGGCAAGAAATGGTGATTTTTCTTAAATAAAAAGGGTTGTTGATGGGATTTTGAACTTTTCCTAGGGGGTGTGACCAAATGCTCGATAAACTTTCTTAAAAAAAACCAGGTTTTGCTGAAAAAGTCCTGATTAAAAACTGTTCTTTTATTCTTTGGAAAAGAAGTAAAATGGTTCTTAAGTTTCAGGGAAGATTTTGGAGGAGCTAAAGCAAATCTGTGATATTCCCTCCTCCTTTTTGCCTTCTGATAACCCCAAATCCCCGTGGATTTGTGCTTGTTTTTGATGGTCTGGTGGTGCTGAGCATCCTGAACCTCCACCAGCCAGCCCAGCTTTGGGAATTAATGCCAGGGGCATCACTACCCTGGCATCACTGTCCTGGCCGGGTTTGCCAGCTGGGGATGGCTTGTTTTTATTTCTGCAATGATTTTTATTTATGATTTTAAATTTTTATTTTCACCTTTATCTTCACATTTTATCGTTTAAACTTTGGTTTTGCCTTCATTTTTATTTTTATGATTACTTTGCCACCAGAACAAGGCTCAGACTTTGATTCTGAGCTCGAGGTCGGGCTCTGGCGCCCGGAGCCAACGTGATAAACCAGCCTGTGAGAACTTGTGACTCCACGTGACCCCAGGGCTTGGGGGCCCCCAAAATGGGTTTGTTTTTCAGCCTTGTGACCAACTGCCCCGAGGTCTGGTGGGTTTTCCTACATCTCTTTGGGAAATTCATGGGGGACACGATCACAGGGAGCTTCAATCCTCATTGTGGATTGAACCCACGGCCAATACCTTCAACAAGGGAGGTCTAGAGGTGCCAAAAGAGCCAAATTTGCCCCAAATTCAGCTATTTTTGGGTCCCCCAGCAGTGTAGCAGGTTCTTCAACCAGGAAAGCAATTCCTGCTTTCTCCCAGATCCTCAAAATTCCCTCCCCATCCAGCTCAGGAGTCAGTGGGTGGTGCCTGCAGCATCTCCTCTCCTTCCTCCAAACCTCTTCTCAGCATCTTTCCCGCGTTTTTTTCCCCAGAAATGAGCTGCTCCTGCACCTGAAGACCTACAACATCTACTACGAAGGGCAGAACCTGCAGCTGCGGCACCGGGAGGTGAGAACGGCCCAGGCAGAGGGAAACCAAGGGAACTGGGCTTGGTTCAGGCTTAGGGAGTCATGGAATCATGGAATGGTTTGGGTTGGGAGGGACCTCAAAGCCCACCCAGTGCCACCCCCTGCCATGGGCAGGGACACCTTCCACCGGCCCAGGTTGCTCCAACCTGGCCTTGGATCTTCTCTCTAAACTGGAGAGACTGGATTTGTTGAATGGAGAAGGAATTCCCTGACTGGTCTTTAAGGTCCCTTCCAAACCAAACCGTCCCATGATTCCATGTCATGATTCCCTGCCAAATGCTTTGCCCAAGCCCAGGTGAATGCTGCTCTTCCCTCATCCCCCAGTGCTGTAGCCTCATCCTGGAAGGCCACCAAGTTTTCCAGGCATGATTTGTCCCAGGGAAGCCATGCTGGCTGTCACCAATCCTTATTTTCCACATGCCTTCTCAGAGTTCCCAGGAGGATCTGCCCCACGGCCTTCCCGGGCACGGGGTGAGACTGGGTGGATTTTGGGAGTCCAAAAAATGCCTTTTAATCACAGGATCACTGAATGGTTTGGGCGTGAAGGGACTTAAAGTTCCTAAATTCCAACGCCACGTTCCTGGGTGTTTTTTGGGACGCAGGAGGAAGGGGAGCTCATCGTGGAGGGGCTGCTGAACATCTCCTGGGGGCTGCGGCGCCCGATCCGCCTCCAGATGCAGGACGACAACCAGCGCATCCGCCCGCCCCCCTCCTCCTCCTCCTGGCACTCCGGCTGCAACCTGGGGGCCCACGGGTGAGCTGGGGGTGGGGGAGGCAACGACACCCCCAAAACCACCCCCAAAAACCCCCTCAGGGCTGTCGGGATTCGCTGGTTCACCCCCCTCTGCTGTCTCTGGGCAACACCTGCAAGGAGCCAAGTCAGAAATAAAGGAGGGGGGGTTTGCTTTGAAAAGTCCCCCCCCTTTACAAAGACCCCCAATTTTTTTGACCTCCCTTTTGCAAAGACCCCCCTCTTTTGCA
>NW_016690573.1:95962-110926 GCF_001604755.1 Lepidothrix coronata
AGACCCCTCCTTTCGTTTAAAAAAGAAACAACCCCCTCCTCTTTGCAACCCCCCCTTTGAAAACTCCCCCCTTGCAAAGACCCCCCTCTTTTGCAACCCCCTAATTTTTGCTAAACCCCCCTTTTTGATGAGACCCCTCCTTTCTGTCCCACTTTTTGCAAACATTCCCCCCTTTTTAACCCCCCTGCCAACACCCCCCTTCTGCAGCCCCTGCTCTTGCAGCCCCCCCTTTGCAGGGACTCCACAACCCCTCTTTTCCTGCAGGAATCCCCCCAAGCCCCACCTGGTTCTCACTTCCATCCCTAATTCCGTGCTGGATCCTGCTCTGGTCCCAGTGATCCCGGGGGATCCTGGAAAGCAGCAAAGCTGGGATTTGCCGTGTCTGTGCAGAGGGGGAGGGTCTTCCTGCTTTCTCCCTGATTTTGTAGACATCTCCCAAGGGAAAGAAGGGTCGGGTTCAGCTTTCACTGTGCTGGAGTCAGGAAAATACCGTTTGGCACCTCACCGTGCCTTCCTGGCAAGAGGGCAGTTGGGATAACACCCTCCAAGGATTTTTTGGGAGTGGGGCAGGATAGGATTCAGGATTTATCTTGCAACCAGCCCGTGCTGTGACCCTGCAGGGCTGGTCACCTGCTAAATCCACAGGGAGAACAGGCAGCTTCCCAGGCGGGAAGCAGCAGCGTGGGAGCTCGGGGAGGGTGGAGATTCCCTGGATTATCATTCCCTCTGCAGCCACACGCTGACAGGGCACCACCTTTGCCCACTCCCAGGTCCGTGCTGAAGCCCAGCACCCTGCCCGACATCCAGGTGACGGATGCAGAGGCCACACCCAGCACGGAGGCTCCCGGGAATGGCGCAGGTGAGCCGGGCTTGGATCCACCTGGATTTACCGAGGAGGTTGGGAGCAGCTGCCTCTTGCTTGCAGCTTAACTTGAGAAAATACAAACCAGGCTTGGTTTTAACTCCAGGCTGTTTCCTGTCCTGCTCCAGGTTCCTTTAAGCCACTTCCAAAGAACTTTTATTTATTTTGTTTAATCTTAGCCCCCTATGGCCCAAAACTCAATGATTTAAAGGTTTGTTTTCCTACCTAAATGATTCCACGATTCCCAAGGGTTTTTGCTCAGTGGGATGTGGTGGAGAGGAGCTTGGAAAGAAATCGGGGGGATGGAGCAAAGAGCCCCGTGGGATAGCAGGGAAAAGGATGTCAGCGCTTCCCCTTCCCGGAGGCTCCGCTTCTGGGGCAGAAGAATGGGAGCATTGGGAATGGGAGCACTGGGAAGCGCCGTTACCATGGGAAGTCAACAGAGCTGCAAAGTGTTTGTCCCCTCCCTGGTTTTTCCTCTGTGGAGGGGGAAGAGCTCGGCCAGCGCTTCATTAACCCCTTGTATCTGAGCGGGGACAGCGAGGAACGGGACACAAACTGCAATTCCCACAGGGAAAAACCTGCTTCAGGCATTTTCCTCATTCGTTCCGGGCATTCTGATGTTCTGACTTTTGGGGGTAATTTTTGACAGGTGGCAGAGAACCAACTCATCCTTTTGACTTTGAGGTGCTCATCCACATCCCACATCAGGGAGGAGCTGAGCCCTTGCAAAACTCGCTGATCCATGAACCCTCGTCCCTGATCCTCCAGCTTTTCCCCTTTTTTCTTTTTGATCTTCCCACTCATGATGCTTTTCCTCCTTTAATCAAAGCTTTCCTGGGTGATTCCCACCCCACATCACCCCACTGCAACTGCCCAGCAGCTCTCTCAGCCTTATGACCTTAATTTGCCAGCACATAAAAAAAGCCTTGTATTACATTTTTCCCTAAAATCCAGTAAAACTCAGCTCCCAGTGTGCGTTCCTGGCTCCTCGGGAGTGCTTAGTCACCGTGTGTGCATCTGGAGCAGCGTGTCCCGGAGATTTTTCCCTGCTGCAGACATGCCTTGAATTAAAACATCCAAAGCTGGAGCCCAAGAGGTTCATTAAAAATGGATGAAGAGCTGGTTTATAATAATTTGGATCCAGGCCAGTTTTCATGCAGAGATCTGAGGCACTGCCCTTGTTTGCCTGTTCTCATTAAAGGGAGGGAGAAAAGAGAAAGTTAAACTATGGAAAAGGCAGGGAAGATGCTCGAGCTCCCAGGAGAAGAGGTTTTAGCCAGGTAACAGGACGGATTTAGGCAGTTAATTGTGAATTAATCACCTCCTTCAGGAGCTGGAGGAGAATAAACCAGTTGGTGTGCTTTGAACTGGGGGGTTAAATGTGTTCTGGGAAGTTTGTAGGGCTGGGTTCCTGGGATGGGGATTTCTGCACCCCTGGGGGGACTCCCAGCAGCAGGAAGATTCAGGAATCAATCACCTCCTTCAGGAGCTGGGGGAGAATAAACCAGTTGCTGTGGTTTAAACTGGGGGGTTCAATGTGTGCTGGGATGTCTGTAGGGCTGGGTTCCTGGGAAGTTTATAGGGCTGGGTTCCTGGGATGGGGATTTCTGCATCCGTGGGAAGACTCTCAGCAGCAGAAAGATTCTGGAATCACAGAATATCCTCAGTGGGAAGGGACCCCCAGGGATCATCGATCCCGGCACGGACACCCAGCAATCCCTCCCCGTGCCCGGGGCGGTGTCCAGGCACTCCGGGAGTGTTGGGGCAGGCCCGGGGGGTCCTCAGCCGGCTCCCCGGGATGTTCCCCAGCCCCCAGGCCCCAGGCAGAGGAGGCCCCGCAGCTGATGCGGACGCGGAGCGATGTGGGGGTGCGGCCCCGCGGCAGCGCCCGGACGGCCGGGGAGCAGCGGCGGATCCGCCGGCACCGCTTCTCCATCAACGGGCACTTCTACAACCACAAGGTGAGCCCGGGCCCACAGCCCGGCCCCACAGCCCAGCCCTACAGCCCGGCCCCACATCCCAAACCCACAGCCCGGCCCTACAGCCCGGCCTCATATCCCGGCCCCACATCCCAAACCCACAGCCCGACCCTACATCCCGGCCCCACAGCCCGGCCCCACAGCCCAGCCCCACAGCCCGGCCCGGCGGAGCGGGGCAGCCCCCGGGAGGGGTTTCACCGGGGTTTGTGTCCGCAGACGTCCGTGTTCACTCCGGCCTACGGCTCCGTCACCAACGTGCGCATCAACAGCACCATGACCACCCCCCAGGTCCTCAAACTGCTGCTCAACAAATTCAAGGTGCGTTCACTGTCCCCCCCGAGGCTCCTGGATTGCTCTGCATGGGGATTTTACGGATATAAAATATGTATTTTTAAAATATTTTCATTATATTAAATATATTATATATCATATATGCTATATAATATATAACATTATATTATATTATAATAATTTTAAGACATTTATCTATATATGAATATATATTTATAAATAACTATTTGTAAATATATTTATATACATTTATATATTTATATATATTTATATATTTATATATTTAAAATATTTGAATTATAATAATTATACAGTATATTATATATTAAATCAATTATATATAGTATATTGTGTATACTATATTATATGTAGTATATTATATGTTATATGTATTATGTATAGTATATTAGTATATATATGTATAGTGTATACACACATATATAGTGTATATATATAGTGTATATATATACACTATATATACATATATATATTATATATATGGACATTATAGATATACTATATATAGATTATATATGATATATATATACTATATATATAACATTTATAGTATAGTATATTAGTATTTACAGTATAGTATATTAGTATATATAATGCACACTATATATCATTATATTAATTTTAATAATTATATATATGTATTTATCTATATATATAAAAGTGTCTGACATATATGCAATTATATACAATATTACATTAAAATGTTGTATTAATTTGTTTCCTGCTATAATTAATTCATTGTATTAATGTATAAATATTTTATATATTTCATTAATTACATATAAACACGTATTTATATATAAACAGATTTATACCTAAAATACAACGGCACAGCAAAATAGTGGGGTTTGTTGATAATTCCTTGGAAAGCCTGGGGTAAAACCTGGGCATTTGACAGTGATCTGTGTGTCCCCAGATCGAAAACTCGGCGGAGGAGTTTGCTCTGTACATCGTCCACACCAGCGGAGGTGAGTGGCCCAAATTCTCCCCGGTGCCACCCTGGTTCAGTCAGGCAGTGCCCCCTGAGTGCTGGGCAGTGCCCCCATGTCCTGGGCAGTGCCCCCGTGTCCTGGGCAGTGCCCCCACGTCCTGGGCAGTGCCCCCATGTCCTGGGCAGTGCCCCCCGTGTTCTGGGCAGTGCCCCATGTCCTGGGCAGTGCCCCCACATCTTGGGCAGTGCCCCCCATGTCCTGGGCAGTGCCCCCCGTGTCCTGGGCAGTGCCCCCCATGTCCTGGGCAGTGCCCCCATGTCCTGGGCAGTGCCCCCCATGTCCTGGGCAGTGCCCCCCGTGTCCTGGGCAGTGCCCCCCATGTCCTGGGCAGTGCCCCCATGTCCTGGGCAGTGCCCCCTGAGTGCTGGGCAGTGCCCCCGTGTCCTGGGCAGTGCCCCCATGTCCTGGGCAGTGCCCCCCGTGTCCTGGGCAGTGCCCCCCCTGTCCCGGGCAGTGCCCCCATGTCCTGGGCAGTGCCCCCCGTGTCCTGGGCAGTGCCCCCCATGTCCTGGGCAGTGCCCCCATGTCCTGGGCAGTGCCCCCCATGTCCTGGGCAGTGCCCCCATGTCCTGGGCAGTGCCCCCCGTGTCCTGGGCAGTGCCCCCCTGTCCTGGGCAGTGCCCCCATGTCCTGGGCAGTGCCCCCTGTGTCCTGGGCAGTGCCCCCGTGTCCTGGGCAGTGCCCCCATGTCCTGGGCAGTGCCCCCCGTGTTCTGGGCAGTGCCCCATGTCCTGGGCAGTGCCCCCACGTCTTGGGCAGTGCCCCCCATGTCCTGGGCAGTGCCCCCCGTGTCCTGGGCAGTGCCCCCCATGTCCTGGGCAGTGCCCCCATGTCCTGGGCAGTGCCCCCCATGTCCTGGGCAGTGCCCCCCGTGTCCCGGGCAGTGCCCCCCGAGAGCCGGGCCCAACCCCAGGGTTTTGGCCTTGCAGAGAAGCAGAAGCTGCGGGGCAGCGACTACCCCCTGATCGCCCGTGTGCTGCAGGGCCCCTGCGAGCAGGTCTCCAAGGTTTTCCTCATGGAGAAGGACCAGGTGGAGGAGGTCACCTACGACGTGAGTGAGCCGGCACGGGGGGTTGTCACCCCTGGGGGGACTTGGGAAAACTGGGGGATCACAGAGTCATGGAGTGGTTTGGGTTGGAAGGGACCTTAAAGCCCATCCACCCCCTGCCATGGGCAGGGACACCTTCCACTAGCCCAGGTTGCTCCAACCTGGCCTTGGACACTTCCAGGGATCCAGGAGCAGCCACATCTTCTCCGGGAATTCCATCCCAGCTTGTGATCACCCTCCTAGGGAAGAATTTCTTCCCGATGAACGGATATCTCCATGTGCTGGGACTGCAGGAATTGCTTTGCTCCCGCATCTTGCCGTGAAAACTCCCCATTTTATGGGAAAAGCCTGGTTTTGTGCTCATAGAGCAGCTTCCAATTCCAACCCAGAGCCAACGCCCCCGGCCCTATTGTGTCATCCCAAATCTGCTCACGGGAGAGCGATTTCAGCGCAGCCTGAGGCGGAATTGATGTTTTTCCAGCCGGGAAAGCTCCACTGTGCCATCTGCCGGCTTCCCAGGGCTGCTCTGCTCCCAAATCCGAGCTCAAACGAGGCACTTTTGGGGTATATTTGGGCTTAATCGGCTCTCTGCCACGCTGGGGATGCTCAGGGCTCTGACTGATCGAGCCACGTCTTCCAGCCAGTGGGTAAATTAAAATAGATAAATAAAAATAAATTAATTAATTAATAAATGGAGAGGGAGGAGAGATTGTCCCAATAATAATCCAGCACTTACTCATTTGCACGAGTTAATGTTCACACTGAGCAGAGGAAACATCCCTTTTTTTTAGGATTCTTGCAAAAATTGGGGAATCCTTGACTAAAATCCAGGGAGAGGACGCTGCCTTCGGCCTCGCAGGGTCGGTTCATCACCCTCTTCATCACCTTTCTTGCCGTTTCCCTCCCATCCAGGTCGCTCAGTACATCAAGTTTGAGATGCCCATCCTCAGGAGCTTCATCCAGAAGCTGGAGGAGGAGGAGGATCGTGAAGTGAAGAAGCTGATGCAAAAGTACGTTGGGCTGGTGGCAGCGAGGGGGGACGTGAGAGGGAAGGGCATTGCTGGGGGGCTGTTTGGTCCCAGAAATTCCTTTGTGCAGCCCTGCACCCCTGATGTGGGCAAGAGCCATTGGGGTTTGCACCATTCCAGGGTTTTCTTGGCCAGCTCGGTGCTGAAAATTCCTCTTTCCCTTGTCCTGTGCCTCTCCAGATACACCATCCTCCGGGTGATGATCAAGCAGAGGCTGGAGGAGATCTCGGAAGGTCCGACTGCGATGTGAGACCCTTCCCCAGAGCCATGTGCCTGTAGGATGTACTGTACCAAATCCCAAAGCCCCAGCATTCCCAGAACATTCCCAGTGTCCATCTGGATCGCTCCAGCTCTGAGCCAGCCCATCCTCCCGTGCCTTCACCTTGGGAGGTTCCTCCTCGGCACGTGGGGCTCTTCCCAGCAAGGCTCTGGCTGGTGGCAGCTTCAGCCAAAACCTCAAATCCCTGGAAAACACAGGGAAAAACGGGGGAAAAAAAAAAAAAAGAGAGAGAGAGGAAACCCAGGAGCAGCACAATGAGGGCTACAGGTGTTCCAGAGCAGGAATTTGGGGCTGAGTCTGGGGACACCCCCACAGAGGACCCGCTGCTCGGTGGCAGGAGAGCACCAACAGTTATAATTCCTCGCTTTTTTTTCTTTTTTTTTTCTTTTCCCCTTAAGAAAAGCACATTTCTATTGCAATAATTCGCGGGTGATGGGAAGTTTTTGTAAATCCAAAGTGTTGACTGAGATTCTGGGGGGTTTAACCCTGACCTGGTGGATTTACAGCACAGGAGTAAACGGCATTTTTCCATGTGTTCCCTAAACCTGCATCCTGCGGTGTCACCCCCTCCCTCCCCCTTTCTAATTTGCACTAATATTAGGGATTTTTAAGGAAATCATGATGTCAAACCTCTCTGGTAGCTGTAAATGCCAAATAGCACTCGCAGGGATAGTTGGGGGCATCTCAAGGGATGCTGGATGGAAAGGGAGGGAGACAGGAGGAGGAGGAGGAGGCAGAAATAAAGAGGATTTTATTTTCCAGATCCATCTCCCAGCGGTGCCAGCACATTATCCTGGTGAAACCAGACTGGCACTGTTACCACCATCACCTGGAAAAACCTCTTTCCTCCCAGGCTAAACCAGCAATATCAATTTTATACCTCGATGTGAACTAAAACTCTGACTTTCTCCCTCCCTTTGAGTTTTTGCAATGTATCTTTGTAATTTTTTTTTTTTAAAGTGTTAATGGTACCTTTTCCACCTCTAACACGTGTTCAGGAAAGTGTTGTACAGCGAGAGGAGCCTTTTATGTGTTTGAAGGATGATTGTGGCATTGCTGCGTGGATTAACAAGAAAATAAAATATGTAGCAACTTAATGCAGAATAAAAGCCCTGAGTTGGAGCCTGGTTTGTCAAAAATAAAGCAATCTGTGGATAGAAATACCTTGGGAATGGGTTCCATGGGGGCTGGGAGTGATGAGGGAGAAGAGCAAAACCTGCCTGAGTCCCGGTGGAGAAGCTTCCCAAGGAGAAATGGTCCTGCCCTGCAGATTTGGAGACTCACAACTACATTGCTGGAGCATTTGGGGGTAATATTGGACTGTTTTAGGGCCCTTCCAGCCTTCAGTGACTATTTATCCCTATTTATCCGTATGCGCCATGGTCGGCGAGCTCCATCCTCTGGATATTTCTCTTCCACAAGGTAAAACTCCCGATGTATTTCATTTTTTTTGTCCTCCTGCACCCCCCAGGTCATCCCAGCCACGCTTTGCTGCCTCCCCGAAGCCGCTGGCCCGGCGTTTTCCAGCCCATTGAAGCCCAATTATCCCTCCCCAGTGACGTTGGCTCAGTTTGTCCGCCGGGAAAAGTCCGGTGGGAGCCGAGCCCGGCGGGCACAGACGGGAAGAGCCATCACCGGCACAGCACCGGGGGCACGGGTAAGGGCGGCACCCCCGGCACGGAACTGGGGCAAAAAGGGAAGGAATTGGGCAGAGAGCGAGGCGAAAAGTGGAGGGGTTTAGCCCACACCTGAGCTGGAGGTTGGGGTGGGGAGCCTGTGGATTTTCCCTGCTCGGTGACCTCTAAGTATGGATATATATATATATATAAAATATATATATATATGTATTATTCGGGGAAATAAAGAGAGGAGGAAACTAGGAAGGGAAAACTCCAGGTATGTAATTTTCGGGGGTTTGCTGCCCGGTTTTGTGGTGTTTCCAGCAGTGATGCAGCTGCAAACAGCTGGAGAGGGGAGACTTCTCCGGGCTTTCCTTAAAGCAACTCTTTGGCTGGAGGAGCGGGGCAGCGAAACGAGGCAAATTCAATTAATCGAGGCAGATATTACTGTTCGGAGCGCTGGGTCTGGGGGGTGGGCAGGCCTGGCACCTTCCAGCGGGGCAGGGAATCGCTGACACAGGGAAGCCGCGGCCGGGGCGTGCGGCCAGGGGGGCTCTGCCTTTTCAAAAGCCTTTTGTCAGCGCGGCTCCGGCTCGTTCTGGGCCGGGTTTGGGGCCGCGATGGCTCAGCAGCTTCCCTACAATGGGGCTGTTTGCTCAGCCGGCGGCCGCGGGGGCTGCGGGGGCTGCGGGGGCTGCGGGGGGGTGAGGGGGGATCGCGTCCTGGTGTTCGCGGGGTGGGGGGAGAACAAAGTTGAGAATTGGGTGGGAAAGTCGGGAGTGTTTGTTTGCACCACGGCGCCCACCTCCCTGTTTGTTAAATACATGGGCTAGGGTAAATATGTACAATAATACATCAAATCATGGAATGGGCTGGGTTGGGAGGGCCCTTAAAGACCATCTAGTCCAACCCCCTGCCATGGGCAGGGACATCTTCCACTAGAAGTTGTGTATTAGCTATGTATAGTGTACTTAAATCAACATAAAGTATATATAAATATATATTGGTTTATATATAAATATAAATATATAAAATATAAATATAAAAGATATATAATATATAATATACAATATATTATATAATATATAATATACTATATACTATATATTATATATTATATATTATATATATTATATATAAATATATTATATATTGTATATATATAATATATAATATATGACACATAATTTAGTATATAATATATATTGGTTAGTATATTATGTATTATAGATTATATTTATACTATATATTTTATATAGTAATATACTATGTGTATTTATATTTATATATAAATACATAAAACACGAAGTTATATCCATATATATTTATATATAAATATAGGAATATATAATTATATAAATATATAAGTATTACACACGCGTATATATATACATGAATATATAAAATCCGAAATTCTCCCAAACCCACGTTTCCATACAAAATGAAACCTAGTGTTTCAGCCTTATGCTTTTCTTCTCTTGGCTGCAGGTTTCTTTCCTCCATTCTTAGCATTATTCCTGTATTTTGCTTCCAGTTGGGCCAAAAAGTCATTCATTTCGCTTTCTCGAGCTCCACTTCAGCTTCGAATCAGCACTCGCAATATATATTGCAATTTTATAATATGTGATATGTAATAATATTATAATATATAATAAACATAATATATAAATAGATAGATAAATAGATAAATAGATAAGTAGTTAAATATATAGATAATAGATAAATTACATATAGATATCTAAAAATTATATGTTTATATATAAATAAAAATACATAATATATAAAATATATAGGGATATAAAATATATAAAAATTTAT
This sequence comes from Lepidothrix coronata, assembly GCF_001604755.1. NCBI lineage: Eukaryota > Metazoa > Chordata > Aves > Passeriformes > Pipridae > Lepidothrix > Lepidothrix coronata. The sequence continues at coordinate 105,901 of NW_016690573.1, forward strand.
ACATCCACAACAATATTATAAGTAAGTTGGCCCAAGGCTGAGGAAAACCCCGCGACCCCCTCGGAGCCGCGATCTCCGTGAAACTCCTGGAGGGGGATCCGGGCGAGCCCCTGGTGATGGGAGCTCTGCAAATCCCTCGGAGCGGGATCCCTGTGAACCCCTCGGAGCGGGATCCCTCTAAACCCCTCGGAGCGGGATTCCTGCTACCCCTTTGGCAGCCGAGGTCCCCGTGAATCCTCGAAGCAGGATCCCTGGGAACCGGGCACGACTCGGAGCCAGGATCCCTGCGAACCCCTCGGGTTGGGATCCCTGCAGCCCCTCTGGGAGCCGGGATCCCTGCGAACCCCTCGGGTCGGGATCCCCGCGAACCCCTCGGGTCGGGATCCCTGCGAACCCCTCGGGTTTTGATCCCTGCGAACCCCTCGGGTCGGGATCCCCGCGAACCCCTCGGGTCGGGATCCCTGCGAACCCCTCGGGTCGGGATCCCTGCGAACCCCTCGGGTCGGGATCCCTGCAACCCCTCGGGTCGCGATCCCTGCAGCCCCTCTGGGAACCGGGATCCCCGCGACCGCCTCGGAGCGAGACCCCTCTGGCCCGGGGGCTGCTCCGGGCGATCTCCCCGCGCTCACCGTCCCTCCTTGTGCCCCTCTCGCAGGTGGGGCAGGATGAGGCCCCTGGACGGCTGGTGCTGGGTGGCGATGCTGCTCCTCTCCCTCTTCAGCGACGTGGCCGGTGGTCGCCGCGGGGGCGGCGGCAGAGCCGGGGGTCGCGGCGGCGGCGGGGCCGGGGGGCTCCGCGGGGGCTTCCGCGCCGTGTCCCGCGGCGGGGGCACCCCCGGGCGCGGCTCCAAGGTGGCCGGAGCCATCGCGGCCGGGGCGGCCGCGGGCTACGGGATGGGGCTGCTGGGGCGGCCGCGCCCGTCCCGCCTCGGTCACGGCATCCCCGCGGCCCGGCAGCCCCCGCCCGCGGGCGGGTTCCACGCCGCCAGTTGGCCGGACGTGGGGGGCAAGCGGGGACCCCCCAGCCGAGCCCCCCGGGACCGCGGCGGCATCGGCCTCGCCCTGCTCTTGGCATTCACCGCCTGCTCCGTGAGCCACGGGCTGCAGCGCTGAGCGCCGCGAGGGCACCTCGGGACCCCCGGCCGGCCCAGCCCGCCGGGATTTCTTAGTGGATGACTTTCCTGGGAGATTAGATGTGGCTTGGGGGAGGTGGAAGAGATGCTCCGCGGCTGCCTCAGTGTCCCTTCTCCCCGGAGCTGGGCAGCCATCCCAGTGCTCGCGAGGACATCTGGGAGCTGGATGGATCCTGGAAACCCCCGTCTGTGCAGGCACCTACACGAGCAAACCCAGCCCTGCAAGGACCTGGGGATATCTGCACCTGGAGCGGCCCCGCCAGCGCTCGGCTCTGGTTTCCCATGGCACGGCTTTCCCAAAGAAATCGCTCCTTTCCCCCCAGAAGAGCGCTGGGACTTGTGGGGAGGGGGGATGTGGGGTTTGGAAATGGACCCCTCTGCCTTGCAATAAAGTTTGGCCTTGAGACATCCTCTGTTTTTAACCAAATCCTTTGTCTTTAGCACCCGGAACAACTCCAGGAAGAGCCACATCTCCAAGGGATGCTGCGGGGGGGGGGTGTGAAGGTGGTGCCTGGAGATAAACCCCCCTCGGTCCCGTCTCTCGGGCTTTCACATGATCAATCCCAATCTTTAATATCCCGATCTTTAGCATCTTCTGCCCAAAACACACGCGGATCTGGGACTGATCCTCTCTCAGGTGTTTGGTAGAGAGGATGCAAATCCTCCCTTGAAAGAGCTTAAAAGGAGCAGAGGGATGTTTTGCCCTCCAGCGGCTGCAATTTCTTCTCTGGTCCCTGTCCTGGGTGCTTAAACCTTCCCTAAATCCTGGTTTAGCTGAGCAGCTCAACCACTGCTGCGAGAAAAGAAAATAAGGAGGCACTAAGTGAAAAATTTGGAATCCCAAAGAAGCTTGTGGGCAGGTATAACCACCATCCTCCAGCAGGTAAGTCCTCACTGAAAGACTTTTGAGCATGGATGTTTGTGAGAGTGTCACCTCTCCTTGGAATTGGTGTGGTTTGGGAGTATAAACATCCTTATCTTCTCCTCAGGTCAGTCAGCTCTCACCTCTGTCAAGGAGTGGAAAGAGGCTGATGGACGTTGATTTTTGGGGCTCCATTACAACATTTTCTTAAATTTTACAGAAGTCGTTTGGCTCCTGAGGGATTCAACAACATTCTGGAGCAGGGATGCATGCAAGGCCAATGACCTCGTCCAAATCACTGTAACCCCTGGCTTAGGAACAGCCTTTAGGCTGGACAAACCCATCCATTCCTATAATGCACTGAGGGGTTATTTTTTTTAATGTTCTTGCTTAAAATACACAACAACCCCAGTAGAACCTCCAGCCACAGCTTAGATTTGCATTTTTCCAGCATCAATTTTGCATCCAGACCCAGGTTATGCTTCAATGTCCACATCCCATCATGAGCATCCTCTGCTCACAGTCCTGAGCTCAGAAATGCTTCAGGGATGATCCTGAACTTCCTAAATTATGACATTCCCAATTTTTTCTTGCTTTTTCTCTCCTTTTTCTCAGCATGCAATGCCTGAGGATGGATAATTTTTACACAAGAAGGACTTTTTACAAGGACGTGGAGTGACAGGACAAGGGGGAATGGCTTCCCAGTGCCAGAGGGCAGGGCTAGATGGGATATTGGGAAGGAATTCTTCTCTATGAGGGTGGTGAGGGGCTGGGATGGAATTCCCAGAGAAGCTGCAGCTGCCCCTGGATCCCTGGAAGTGTCCAAGGCCAGGTTGGACAGGGATTGGAGCAACCTGGGCTGGTGGAAGGTGTCCCCGCCCATGGCAGGGGATGGGACTGGATGAGGTCCCTTCCAATGCAAACCATTCCATGATTCCATGATACGCTCCTGTGCCCACCCAGTTTAATTTCCAGCCCCTGTAAAGGGTTGCACTGCAGGAAAAAGCCTTAAAAGCCATGAACAGCCTCATGAATCACCTCATGCTGGGGATTTTGGGGTTGTGTGGCAGCTGGGACAGCGGGGCTACTCCTGAGCCTCCCCGGACTCCAAGATCCCTCGGGATGTGCTTTTCCAGGCGAGCGGTCGCAGTTACATCAAGGCGTTTCCATGCACTTTGCTCTGGAACAGAGTGAGCTGGAAAGCTCAGCCAGGTTCTGGAGCGTCCTTTGGGATCTCCAGCCTTGTAAAACACTCCAGGGCTGATTCCAGGGGGAGCTGGGCCCGGGGCTGGCCGGGAGATGGAGCTGTTCGCCGGGAGATGGAGCTGTTCGCCCGGCGATCCCCGACCCCGGATCCCGGCACGGCTCAAACCACCCCGATGAGGTTCGGGCTCTCGCTTTGCGTTTCAAGCCTCTAAATCAGGCTATTCCTCCCCCAGCTCTCCGCAAACTGCGCAGCTGTGCACCAAAATTCTTCTTTTCGCATTTTTTTCCTGCGGGAAAAATATATTCCGTTGCCTTGGCTGGATGGGAGATGCTCGTTTGTGGAGATGAGGGATGTTTATTTGTGGAGATGGGGAATGTTATTTGTGGAGATTAGGGGTGCCAAATGCAGTGTGATGAGAGAATTGGAAGAATGTATAAAAAAAAACAACGCTCAAAATGTTATTGTATTTATATTTGGCTTGTATTTAGTTATTATCATCCTGATAAACACTCCCCATCCTGGCTTTGCAGCACAGCTCCTGCCCATGCTGCAGAATTCGGAGCATTTAGCTAATTAATCTGGTTCAACAGATCACTCTGGGGGACCAAGAGGGCTCCAGGGTTGTTGGATCCAGCTGTCCTTAAAGGACACAAAGGTTCAGACCGTGTCCCCACATCCTGTTTGAGTGTCCTCAAAAATCAGCTCCAATAATCACCCAAACCCCAATACCCCCATGAAGGGTAGAAGCATTGGGTGCTGAGTGTGCAAAGGGGGGAAATGTTATTTTTGAGCTCATTTCTGCCAATGCTGGTGTTTCCCCTGCTTGGGGGGCTGGAGCAGCTTCCCTGTGCTGGGAGGGGGAAGGAAAGATGTGGAGGCTTGGGTTAAAAATTACCATTTTTAGTGCTGCTACCGAGGTCAAAACTTTCCCGAGGAGAATTCATTGTGCGGGTGCTGCCAGCCCCTTCCTGGAAATATCCACGTATTGACCTTGGAAAACAGAGATTTTTTTTTTTCTCCATTGTCTTAGGGGATTTTTATTTTTTTCCCTTCTCTTTCGTGGGGGTGGGCATTTTTTCCTGCCTTCTTTTAGAGGATTTTTCATCCTCCCACTGGGCTGCAGCTCGTCAGTGTCAGGTCTGTTGGGGTCCTCTGGCTGTGTGGTGGTTGGAAAATGCAACTAAAGCTGGAAATTAATTGCACTGGGACTGATTTTTATTGAGCCTGGGCTGGCCCCACAGTGTGGGCAGCAGGGCTGGGGGGAGATTCTGCCCCTCTGCTTCCTCAGGTGAGACCCCACCTGCAGAGCTGCTCCAGCCCTGGAATCCCCAACATCACAAGGATTTGGAGCTGCTGGAGCAAGTCCAGAGGAGGCCACAGAGCTGCTCCAAGGGCTGGAGCCCCTCTGCTCTGGAGCCAGGCTGGGAGAGCTGGGGGGGGTTCACCTGGAGAGGAGAAGGCTCCAGGGAGACCTGAGAGCCCCTTCCAGGGCCTGAAGGGGCTCCAGGAGAGCTGGAGAAGGACTGGGGACAAGGGATGGAGGGACTGGACACAGGGAATGGCTTCCCAGTGCCAGAGGGCAGGGCTAGATGGGATATTGGGAAGGAATTGTTGGCTGTGAGGGTGGGGAGGGGCTGGGCTGGAATTCCCAGAGAAGCTGTGGCTGCCCCTGGATCCCTGGAAGTGTCCAAGGCCAGGGTGGAGCAACCTGGTCTAGTGGAAGGTGTCCCTGACCATGGCAGAGGGTTGGAACTGCATGGGCTTTAAGGTCCCTTCCAACCCAAAGCATTCCAGCATTCCATGATTAAGCAGGGCTTGGGTCGGG
>NW_016690573.1:112454-117664 GCF_001604755.1 Lepidothrix coronata
ACCCCAAGGAGGTGATGGAGGTGAACCCCAAGGAGGTGATGGAGGTGAACCCCAAGGAGGTGATGGAGGTGAACCCCAAGGAGGTGACGGGGAGCGCCGGCACCCGCGCGCCCCAAGGGCTCTTCACCGACGACGACCGCAAGCGAGAACGGGGAGGGCGGGGGGTCCCCACGGGGACACGGGTGACATCTCAAAGCCGCGGGATCCCGGGATCCATCAGTGCATGGCGAAGAGGACGAGGAGCAGGAGGGCGGCGAGCGAGGCGTCGGCGAGGTGCAGCCGGATGCCGTTGGCCAGGCGGTAGTCGCGGTACTGCTGGATGCACATCTCCCGGATCACCTTGGTCACCACCCTGTTCTCCAGCTCCACCTCCGTCTGGTTCACAGCCTGCCCGGCGTCCGAGGCGTTCTTCTTGGCGGCGGGGCCGATGCTGTGCTCGGTGACGGTGATGTTGAAGCAGTCGGCCACGAAGACGTCCTGCGGGACGTAGCCGCCGTAGTCGCGGTAATACACCTGGTTGGGGTAGCGCGCCGAGTTCTCGTTCCACCAGCGGTACTCGTCGGGGCTGTCGAAGCGATAGTGCATCCCCGACATGGCCCTGCCCATGGCGTAGCCCCCCAGCCCCCCCACCACGGCGCCCGCCGCCGCCGCCCCCGCCACGTGCTTGAAGTTGGTCTTGGGTTTGGGAGCTTTCCACGGCTTCTGGTTGTGGTAGCTGCCCCCGCTGGAGGGGTTGTAGCCCTGGCCCCAGCCTGGGTAGCCAGGGTTGTGGGGGTAGCCCGGGTTGTGTGGGTAGCCGGGATTGTGGGGGTAGCCGGGGTTGTGGGGGTAGCCCGGGTTGTGGGGGTAGCCGGGCTGGCGGGGGTAGCTGGGCTGGCGGTGGCTCCCCGTGCCCCACGTGCCCCCACCGGGTTTGCCTTTGCCCTTCTTGGAGAAGGCGACGTCGGTGCAGATGCCGAGGAGCAGGACCACCAAGAGGGAGGTGAGCAGGAGCCTGGCCATGGCTGTGGAACCTGAGGACACGAGGGCAGGGAGTGTCAGGGCAGGAGGCAGAGACCCCCGTCTAAAACACGCTTCATCCCCCTAAATCCGGCTGCAGAACAAACAGCTTTGCACTTAAATGCATATTTATCTCTCCCCCAAAAGAATAAACCCCCCCCAAAAAATAAATATATATTATATATATATATATTTATTTTGTTATACATATATATCCCCCCACAGGTTTTCAGCAGGTAACGGCAATTTCAAGCAGTGAAAGAAAAACCTTTTGGAAAAAAACCCAGCTTCAACTAATTGGGAGGTAAAACCCCACTGATCAAACCTGCTCTGCCTAATCAGAGGACATAAACGGGATTTCTGATGTGCCAGGATCAATGCAGTGAATGGATCCAGCCCAATCCCAAAGCTTTTGCGTACCCAGTGCTGCCAGGAGGGCAACGCCCAGCCTGGCCCCAGAGGTTTTATATTCCCAAGGAACAGAATTCAGCGTATTTTGCCCAAATCCCTGTTAATGTGCAACAGGCCTGAAGTGAAAACCAACATTTTTTGAGTTTAACATGTTTGCAATTATCCCTTACTCAGCGTTTCCTGCTGGCATTGCAGGGACATGCCAGGAATCTCCCACATCAGCTGGTGGGCTGGCAAGGCTGAAATCCTATTTAACGAGCCATTTCTCTCCCTATGTGTATAATCCAGCCTGTATAACACACACCAGGTCTGCAAATCCTTTGGAAAGCACCTCCAGGATTCCTTTGGATGCCCCCCTGCAAAGCCAAGGGCACCGAATTGCTGCTCCCCTCGTGTTTAATATGTGAGTGCACCATAGCAAAGAGTTTTTCCATCCTTCCTGAGCCTGAGCTATCCCCCAAAATCCCACGCCAGGATGCTGGGTAGGGCGAGAGAAGCATTCTCAGTGTGGGTGGGTGTTTCACAGCACCCTTGGATGTGCTTTCTGGCTCATGTTACAGCAAGAAACAATTAAATGTAAGTCCTAAATGCTTTTTTTTCGCAGCAACTAATGGACCAACTTCCTTAAAATTCACCCCTTTCCCCAGGGATAACCCTAATTCAAGTAGGAGGTGATGGTCTCTCCTGAGATATCACCCTTAACAGCCAAAGAGGCCAAACAACCCACTGTTTAAACCAGAAATTCTTCTGTTGCGACCTAGATAGGGTTTTATGGGCTACAAAAAGCAAATTAATCTCTCCTTGGGTTCAGATAATGATGTTTTTCTCTCCACGCTCCCTAAAATCTGGTCTCATGTCAAGAAACGTTTGATTTAAAGCCTTTTAAACGTCTGTGTTTGGGTGGGATCGTTTGCAAAAGGCCTAAACGAAAGAGCAGGGAAGATGCACAAGCCTGTCCCTGGTGATGGGGAGGAATTCCAGGCTTGGGCTGCCTGCTCATGGAAAAATCTGGGTGCAAACCACCCTCTTTGGAGTGGGTTTGCTGCCTCCTCACCCACCCGCTGGGGGCAGGGATGAGATCAGGGGGTTAAAAATAGCTGAAAGACACGGCAGAAACAACAAAACCTGGGTGAAAATCAGGAAATGGGGGGGGGAACAGCAAAATGGCAATTTTAAATTTTTTTTTTTTGAGATATCACTCCCCACAGTGAGTTCCAACGGGGAAAAATCAGCCCCCGGATGAAAACAGGTTATGGCAAAGCCCTGGAGGATGTTCCAGCCCAGCAGCTCTGACCTGCTCCTCCTCTAATTGCCTTCGCAGAGCTGAGCTCTGATAAACAGGGCAAAGGCTCCTTAGCGTCGCGCTAATTAACCAGCTCTGAGCTTCCCCCCGAATAAACGGGTTCCCTGGCAAAAACCCGGGGGTGATGGGCACCAGGAGCCGCTTCCCCGGGCTTGGAGCTGCGATCCCTCTGCTCGGAAATAACATTTCTGCTGCGACCATAATATTGATATTAAATTATGCCATCGAATGGCTTCGTAGGTATTTTGCCCTGACTCTGTTTAACCTTCCTCTCCTCTCCGCGGATGTGGGAAATGAGGAATTAATTCAGGTGGTTTAGACCGGGGCGGTTTCTCTCCGTGCTGGAGAACGGGAGGAATTCTGTGCTCCTTCAGGGCACAGGGGGAGTGGAAAATGGAGGCTGCGAGGAGGGATCACGAGCAGCAATTACGTGCTCAGGGTCGGCAAGGAGGAGGTTTCGGGTTTAGAGGGGAAAACCAACACCCTGGTGCCAAAACAAGTGTGGAAATAACCTTGGTAAGGTGCCCGTGGAGAGGGAGAGGGTGGGGGAGGAAGCAATGGGAGGTGTGGAAGGTGGGAAGATGCTCGGGAATGGGGGTGTCCAGACCCCCCTGGCGATGCTGGGAACGTCTCGGCTTGTCGGGGATGGAAATTCCAGGTCGGGGGTTTTGGGAAAGGGGGCTGCAGGCTGGCAGTTTGCTCTCTGAAAATGTCACCTCTAGTTTTAGAAATCCTCTCCCCTCCCCTTTTTTTTTTCTGTTAATCCCCCAAACAACGGGGGAGCAGCCGGGAGACGAGGGAAAGGACAAAACCCTCCAAGGAAAAATTCCCCGCCGGCATCAGCGCTGAGCAAGCACTGAGTAAACAAGCACCGGGCAAAGCCGAGCTCTGGCTCTTAAGGAGACGCTGGAAATGTCTATTTTTAGGCAGCGATGGCAGGGAAAGGAGGCAGCTCCCGATCCCCGCGATGCTGCTCGGCCTTCCAACCCCCCTCGCCCCTGGGTTTATCCCACCCGGGGCCGCCGCGTCCCGTTTTCCCCGGCACTCACCGGCCGGGAGCTCCTTCCCTGCTCGGCTCGAGGTGATTCAGCCTCAGCAGCTCCGGCGAGGAATAAATAGCGAGAGGGAGGAGCTGGGGCTGCGCAGCCCAGCCCTGCCCGGGCTCCAGCCCCGTCCTTCCCCAGGGAATACCGCGGCCGGAGCCCCCAGAACTGGGCTTGGCCCCAGAGCATCCCTCCCGCAGGATCCGGGAGTGGGGAGCAACGCCGGAGGCCAAACGAGTGCCTGGGAAACCGCAGCTCTTGGATGGTTTCTCGGAGAAATAGCAGGGATGGGGAAATCTTGGGAAAATCGCAGGGCTCGGATGGTTTTGTTGGAGAAATGCCAGGGTTTGGGGCTGGCTTGGAAATCCTGGAATATTGCGGCGTTTGGGTTTTGTGCCGGAGAAATATCAGGATTTGGGGCTTGCTTGGGAATCTCGGAATGGTTTATTGAAGAAATATCAATGGGATCAGCAGGGTTTGGGCCTGGTTTGGAAATCTTGGGATATTGCAGCATTTGGATGGTTTATTGAAGAACATCAATGAGGCCAGCAGGATTTGGGGTGGGGTTGGAAATCTTGGAAAATCGCAGTGCTTGGATTTTTTTATTGAAGAAATATGAGGGTTTGGGGCTGGTTTGGAAACCTTGGGAAATCACAGAATTTGGATTGTTTGTTGAAGAATATCAACGGGATGAGCAGGTTTGGGGCTGGTTTGGGAATCTCACGGTTTCCTTTCTCTGGGAGAGGAAAGGATGCTTTCAGCACTTGCTGGCTGCAGCTCCAAACCCATTATCCATTATCCTGTGAAACAGGGAGCTGTTCTGTGGATCGATGGAGAGGAAATAAAACAGGCTCAGACTCGTGGGAGAAAGGAGAAATCTGCCTTCAGAGTTTGTCTCACTCCAGAGGGGGAAAACTCACTCCTGCAGTCACAGTTTCTGTTGAGTTATCCTGATATTTAACGGGAGGAGACACCACAGAGGGCAACTAAAAGTTCCCTGGGATGCTCATGGAAAACTGGGGCTTTTTCAGAGGGTAAGAATATGTGGTTGGAATATACGGGGACCTAAAGAGCAGGATGGGGAGTTTTCCCATCCTTTAGGGTTAAGATGGTCTGTAATAAACAGTTGGAGTGCAGAGAAACCTGGGCTGGTTGCGTGGAGGTTGGGACTTGCAAATAAAGCTGGAAATTAATTGCACTGAGACTGATTTACATCAGGCCTGGGCTGATCCTGGGGGGATTCTGTCCCTCTGCTTCCTCAGGTGAGACCCCACCTGCAGAGCTGCTCCAGCCCTGCAATCCCCAACATCACAAGGATTTGGAGCTGCTGGAGCGAGTCCAGAGGAGGCCCTGGAGCTGCTCCAAGGGCTGGAGCCCCTCTGCTCTGGAGCCAGGCTGGGGGGGGTTCACCTGGAGAGGAGAAGGCTCCAGGGAGAGCCGAGAGCCCCTTCCAG
>NW_016690573.1:117914-120179 GCF_001604755.1 Lepidothrix coronata
GGCTGGGCTGGAATTGCCAGAGAAGCTGTGGCTGCCCCTGGATTCCTGGAAGTGTCCAAGGCCAGGTTGGATGGGGCTTGGAGCAACCTGGACTAGTGGAAGGTGTCCCTGCCCATGGAATGGGACGGGTTTTGAGATCCCTTCCAACCCAAAACATTCCAGGATTTTATGATTTTAACTCAGCCAGTGATGCAGCCAAACCTCTTCTGAGGTTTTGCTGGGCCAGGAACGTCCATCCCAGCATTGCTCCCACCCCTGGACCACAGAGCACATCTGGCTGTAAAGGGGATTTTACCCTGATGCTCCATTCTCTTGTTTATCCATCTGGCTGGATTATGTTAAAAAATTAAAGTGATTTCTGTCTGGTAGGGAAATGGCCTGTACTGGGAGCTTGGGCTGTGCTGGGAAGAACTGGATATTAATTTCTGAAGGAGAAAATTAAATAACAGGGCAGGATTAAGGTGTGATAGCCTGTCAAGGCTCTCTCCTGCAGGAGATATTTATTCCATGTGTGAATGCACAGATGGTTCCTGATTCCCTGGTTTGGGTTCTAATACTCTTCCCTGGGATGTCTAAAATCCCAAGCCAGGAAGGGAAAGAAATACAGCACTTGGGAACGAGATGTTTGGGATTAATCCATCCACAGCTTCTAAAAATAATGATTTTTCTGTACTAAAATATTTTGAAGGAAGTTTTGGTCCTGTTTGGTGAAATACAGAAACTCTGTTAGATTCCAGCTGCAAATGGAGCAGGAGCAGCCTATGGATTATTAATTAATTTTTAATTTATCCTGGAAGTTGCAGGGCTAAACACACCCAGCCCAGTGTATCCAGGGCTTCTCTTTAATGGGGCCACGTGGGTTTTTAGCTTCTCAGCAGGGTAAAATTTCTCTCAGCTTCAAGGCAGGAGCTGCATCGATCTCCACTGGAGGTTTGGCCCTTCTTCATCCACGGGGGATGGTGGAAACACAACAGGCTCTGTGCCAGCTTAAAAATCATTAATGGGATGAGTTTTTCTCGTAAGGGATGGAAAATGCTGAGTTTGGGTTAATGGTGAGCTGGGAAAGGGGGTGGGTTCATCTCCTTCACTGCTCCTCATTGATTTTTAATTTTTTTTTTGTGGCTTTAATTCACACAAAACACTTTTATTCACATAACTCTGGGCTTACTTGGAGAAGCAGCTGCAGCTTGTGAGAGTCTGTGAGGGATTTCCTGGAGTTTTGGGGTAATCTGGTGGGGTCTGGAGGCGGGGATGGAGTCCCACAGCCTCACCCCACCCCACTGTCACAAAATCGGCCAAAAATGACATTTCTTTTCTCTCCTTTCTCCTTCCTGGGCTCTGCAGGGCTGCAGCCCTGGCACAGCTTCACCCCAGGTGTGCAGTGAAGCCCTTGCCACCAAAAAAAGATGCAAAATACCCTAGTAAAACTTCGGTGTTTTAACTACACACTGAGATGGGAAAGCAACAGCCTGAGTGGCATCTTTTCTTCTTGCCCTGGAGCTGGCAAAAAGTCTGGGCTCAGGCTCATCCCAGCTCAAATCCCACTAAGTTCATCCAGAAACATCTTTGAACCCTCCAAATGCAAAAATAATCGGGAATAAGTGCTGTGTTCAGAGAGTTAATGGAATGTGTTTTGCAGAATTTGGTTTACTTTCCAGCCTCACCACAGAACAGGCTCCTCAAAGTAAAACTCCTTGATTTGTCTTGGGATCCAGATGTCTCTGTAACATTTGGCTCCTGCCTGGGTGGTGGGAGCCTTACAGAGGAAAGGTAATTTGGGGACTGAATGAGGTGATGGCAGCCCAGGGAAGGAAAGCTCCGGGGGCTCCTCCTTCCCTGCCAGAAGAAAAGATGCCACTCAGGCTGTTGCTTTCCCATCTCAGTGTGTAGTTAAAACACTGAAGTTTTATTAGGGTATTTTGCATTTTTTTTTTGGTGGCAAGGGCTTCACTGCACACCTGGGGTGAAGCTGTGCCAGGGCTGCAGCCCTGCAGAGCCCAGGAAGGAGAAAGGAGAGAAAAGAAATGTCATTTTTGGCCGATTTTTAGTGGAAGAGGGTCTTTATCTGCACCAACTGCAGGATTACACAGCTCGTGGGTGGGGTTTCTCCTTTGCTCGACAGCCTTAATTTTACCTGTAAAAAGAAAAAAATAAGATAGAAGGGTTTAAAAAGGGATAAAAGATGTCCAAGGCCAGGTTGGATGGGGCTTGGAGCAACCTGGTCTGGTGGGAGGTGTCCCTGCCCATGGCAGGGGGTGGCACTGG
>NW_016690573.1:121102-123073 GCF_001604755.1 Lepidothrix coronata
TGTAAGTGTTTATCCATCAGGTGGTAAATGTTCATAAATACGGTTATAAATCTTCATTCATAGGGTTAATAATGTTCATCTGTGGGATTATAAGTGTTTACCCATCAGGTTATAAATGTTCACTCATGGGGTTAAAAGTGCTAATCCATGGGGTTGTAAGTGTTTATCCATCAGGTTGTAAATGTTCATAAATAGGGTTATAAATCTTCATTCATAGGGTTAATAATGTTCATCTATGGGATTATAAGTGTTTACCCATCAGGTTATAAATGTTCATTCATGGGGTTAAAAGTGCTAATCCATGGGGTTGTGAATGCTCATCCATAGGGGTTGTAAGTGTTCATCCCTGGGGTTATAAATGTCCATCTGAGGGGGATTAAGTGTTTTTCCACCAGGTTATAAATGTCCATCCAGCTCTTCAATCTGATTGGGGGTGTAATAACTGCTCATGTGCTCGTTGCTATTCCAGGCAGGAAAAGCTCCTTAAGGATGGGAGGAACCCTCCCCTCCCCTCCCTGACTCAGGGTGATGCCTTCCCAGTGATGCACTGAGGCTTTGGGAGAGAACCTGCCTGGGATACAGCTCCCAAAAATGGGCCTTTGACCTCTCCCAGGCATGGCAGCATCACCCGGGTGCTAGAAGGCAAAATAACAGCTTTTTATTAAAATAAAATAAAGTAAAATTAAATTAAAACCAAAATAAAATAAAAAGATGAAATAAAATAAATTGAAAACACAATAAATTAGATTAAATAAATAAATAAATAAAATAAAATAAAATAAAATAAAATAAAATAAAATAAAATAAAATAAAATAAAATGCTTATTTGGAAATACTTTCTCATTTTGGAAAAAGAACTGATAATAAAAGTGCTTTGAAATGCAAAAAAAGAAATCAGGTTTGTCTGTTCGAGCCTCCATCTGGATTGACTTGTGGGAGATGGGAGAAGTCAGTCCCACTTGTTGAAGATATTTGGTGTCTGCTCCAGTTTCCTCCCAGCACTGGATTTAAAAATAACCTTTCCCAGTGCCTTGGGAGCAGGACAGGAACAATCCCCTGCTGTGTTTGGGAAAAGGCCGTAACCCTGCCCGGAAAGGGCTCCTTCTGTCCTTGGTGTCAATAAACCTCCTGTTCCTCACCCAGGGCAGCGTTTGGGCTCCTCCAGAACACGCTGTTCCTGCCCGGAGCTCCAGGAACCACCTCCTTCCCCACAGAGCGGAGCCTTCCCCGCCGGCTCCTCCGCAGGGAAAGCTGAACACCCCCGTTTTCCTTCCTCGGAGCGGGCTTTGCAAGGCGTGACTCACGGGAGGTTTTCCTCTGCTCTCCTTCCCTGCCGTTTATTTTTACCCTGCAATCCCCTGTCCGGGCTCGGAGCCCTCGGGGGTGACACGAGTGGCCGGGCTGAGGTCACCCCGGCAGAAATAACCCCTCAGCCAGCGCCGGGAGCTCAGAGCCCGCTCTGGGAAACTGCTCCGGGAAACTGCTCCTTCCCCAGGAGCCGTCAGCTGGGAGCCCACGGCTTGTGGGGACGCGGGGAAATTCGGGCTGAGGGATTTCAGTGTGCTCCCAGGCAGAGACGGGAGCGACTTCTGGAGGTGTGATGGATGCAGGGGTATGATGGATGCAGGGGTAATATCCTTGGGCTCTTCCTGGCTGGGTTGAGTTGGGAAAAGGACGGGAGAAATCAGTTCTTGGGGCTCCTTGTGGATTCCTGGCTGGGTCGAGTTGGGAAAGGAGCAGGAAAAATCAGTTTTCATAGTGGGAAAATGGGCTGTGGGTGAGCTGGAGAAAGCTGAACCCCAGGAAATGCAGGTAATTGCTTGATTTTTATTTAAAAATAAACTAAGTCGACCGATAGACTGAAACAAGGACCAGGCTGGAGAGGGAGAAATACTTTTAAAAATATATATATTTAAAAAATTTTATTTCTAAAATTTCTTTTTAAAATATTTATTTTAAAATATTTATTTT
>NW_016690573.1:123714-128540 GCF_001604755.1 Lepidothrix coronata
AGGATTAAATGGTTTCCCATGGGATGTGCCCCCCCCCATCCCTTTTGGAGCATCTTCCAGCTGGGATGTTGCCCCAGGATGACACATGACTCTGTCCAAAGCCTTCCTTTCCCCTAAAGCAACAATTTCAAGGCTTGTGGTTTATAAATGTACCACGTGGACCTTTATACACCAAATATCCCAGCGTTAGGTGTCAAATCTGCTCCTTCTCAGGCCCTTTTCTCTTGGAAAGGGAGCTGCTGCTGAGGAACAGCTTTGCCACGAGCTGTGTGGGAGCAGGAACAGCCAACAGGCCTTGTCTGGCACGAGGAAAAGCCCAGGGAGGGACTGGGCTGCTCTGGAGATGCTCAAGATGCTCCTGTGGAGTTGTCATGGGTACGATGCTCATCTCCATGGCTACAGGGGAATGTGAGGGATGTGGGAACGGGGCTGGGAGCTGAAATGCTGCACGTTCTCTCTCGGCTGGTGTAAATAAATAATGCTTGGAACCATCCAAGGGGTTTATTTCCAGGGTTAACAGCTGGGTTTTAGCTGGAGCCTGGAGACAGCTGAGGTTCCAAACGGTTTTGTTTATGAACGACTGAGATTTGCAGCATCTCCCCTGAGGTGTTTCCATGGTGGATTCCCTGGGGATCCAAGTGTGATGCACTCAGAGGAGGCTCAGGGGGTTTTACTCACCCTTAGCCAATGTGATTGAAAATCCCAGATAACATTCCTGCTTCTGAGCCAAGATTATGTGACAGGAATGGCTCCCTGAGAAATAAAGTCGTGTGCAGATAGGGAAGTTCAGTTTTGACAGGGATATGGAGAAGGAAACATTTTGAAATGAGGTGGGTTTTTTTCCCAGTTAACAATATTTTGGATAAAAACAAAGATTATGCAGAGCAGGACCATCTAGTTAATACAGTCTGGATTTTGGATGTGCCAGTTTGGGGGGATGAGTGGAGAGACATCAGAGCCAACAATTCTCCTGAAGGATTTCTCCTTAATTTTATCTCTAACTTTACCAAAGCAGGTCTCAGGCCACATGGGGAATACCAGGACAACAAAGTCATGTTCCATCTGTGCAGAGGGCTGGGATTCCAGGGGAAGGAGCCCACAGGCTTTTCAGAGCCTGGGATTGCCGTGACCTCTGTGCCCTCGAAAGGAAAAATCCAGAGGAATCAAGCACAGGACGCAAAGCATTTTATCTGGGGATGCTTCAAGGGGATGGAGAATGGTTTAGATGATGAAAATAAACCTTGTTGTGAGTCTGGTGGGAGGAGCACCAGAGGGCAAAGCCCAGCTTGGGAAATGTTTTACTCCATGATGGGCAAAGAGAATTTTTTCTCCCCCTGTGATTATCCCCAAAGCTGCCTCTGAGTGAAGGACACAACAGGAAAGTGCCCTTTCCCAGTAGCTCTGGCGACCTCGGCTTGGTTTGCAGAGCATTTCTCAAGCCCAGAGGGAGCCTGAGTACAAAATAATGATCAAAAGGCAAAAAAGGGAGGAGATTCCATTTACAGCAGAGGATCAGGAGTGGCTGCTTATCCCGAGCTCACTCTGGGTTTGTTTCACAGGATCATCCTGAAAGCAAAGCCTCATCCAGAGCCATTAAACAGCAAACAACGATCAGCACTAATAAAGCAACACAGTTTATTGTTCCCGAAACTTTATTCTGGCCTGAAAAATCTGTGCCATCCAAAATATTCTCACGGCATCCAAATTCCAAGGAGTTTTTCATGTTAAAAACAAAGGAAACTGGAGCGAAGCCTCCGGGACTTGGATTCTCACAAAGCTGAGCTTGTTTGGGAATTTGGGCTAAGGAGTCAGTAGGTAATTCATGGCTCAAAAAAATTGGGATTTTGGTATAATTACATAACTCCTCGGCTGAGATTAAATGAAATTTAAGATGAGAATTGGGATCTTATTCCTCCCTCAGTAATTGCTGGAGCTCTGCTGCACAAACAGCTTGAAAATGAACATTTTGGGGATGGGAATGAAATTCTGAACAACTCTCCATGGCAGCTGGTTTGTATCTAAGCTTCCTGAGCTGTTTTTAGGGGATGATGTGAAGAACAGATGGAAGAGGTCATGGATCCTTTTTCTGGAGGAAAAAGGGAGGTTGGTGTTCATTGAAAAATAGGGAGAAAAGAAGGGAAACAAAATAACAATGGTAAAATTGGATACCATTGTAATTGCAGGAATAGACTGATTGTGGCAAAACTGGCTGCACTTTTCCTGTGTTTCTCCTTAGTTCCGGGAATAGAGGAGAACAATTTGGATCCTGAAATAGGTGTTGGGGGGGAAACACACCCGGGGTGAGCAGAGATGCCAACCCAGGCAGAGCTGCTGCCTCCAGCCTTTGAATTATTAATTGGGATCTATTAATTATAGACACTTCTGGGGTCAGTGGGTGCAGCACGAGGAAGGTGAGGTGTCCCAGGGGTTGAATTCCAAGAGGAGGATTTGAGAAGGGAAGTGGTTTGATCAACACCAGTTTGGTTCAGTCTTTAGAAGTCGCCCAACACAGATCCAGACAAACTGAGACACGAAAAAAAACTCTCTGGCAGAGGAGACACCCACCTTTCATTAAAAAAATACTTTTAGGAGCTGGAAACGAGTTGATTTCAGTCTTTAATTTATCAATACAAATAATCAAGCAGAGGGAAGGTGCCTGTGTGGGGTGGGAGTGGAGGTTAATCATAAATCATGACCTGGCTTTGGGTTGGGAATTATTATCCAGCTTGTCCTCACTTTTTCTTTTTTTCAAAATCAAAGTGCCCTCCAGGTGGTTTAGAAGAATTTTCTGGATTATTCCTTGGTGATTTACCATTAACTCAAAGTTCTTCACATTTTTAACCCACCTACCTCCCAGGGAGGGAGCAGAGATAATGCAGTGCTGACCATACACATGATATGAGTCTATTTTGGGGTGAATCTCCCTGTTATTCATTATTTATCTGTTATTTATTGTGACCCACCTACTAGAAATGATTTTAGGAAGAAGAACCAGATGAATTCACTTTGTTTGTTTGTGGGCCTTGATGATCTCAAAGCTCTTTTCCAACCTAAACAACTCTGTGATTTTGTGTTTTTTTTTTAATCAATGGATGAACTAAATAAATATTATTGCTTTTATGTTACTTAACATTTAAAGCAGATAATCCCTGTGCTCTTCTGCACCACAAAGTGGGTATTACTGTGTTTAAAACGTAACACTGCCATGGAGAGGGGCTTATAAAAACGAGGCAGACCTTTCCTTTTTAATTATCTCAGCATTTCATGACTCTAAGCCTTCAAAATACATCAAGCTGGGAGCAGGAAAGTCAGGAACGTATTTCCTGATTGAATCCCAGGTATGAACATCACTTTTCCCCACCACCAACCCTCCTCTGACCACAAAATACTCCGTTTTAAAGCTGATTTTTGCACATGACGCCATCACGTGTTTTCCAGATGGGCTGAGGGCATCCCTGGAGATGGGGGTTCCTGCAGAAATCCTCCTTCGGGCTTCAACTCCCTAAATCCCTTTGGAAAAAGCCTTTCCAATACTGACCTCTGCAGGCGAGGAACTGCCTAAAACCAGCTGACTCTGGGCAACAATAACCTAAATAATACATAAACCAGGTGTTTCCTGCTGGCTGTGGGTAGGAAGAGCCTTTTAATAATGCATAAAAATGGGGCACTTCTCTCTTGGTTGGCAAACAGAGACTATTTCGGGGAGGGAGATCCTGGGAAATCCTCGTTTGGTGGATCTGCAAACTCCTGTATGTATTTTGTAAATAATTTGCTGGTTGGACAAAGCAGTTTGAAACGAGGGGATGAAGGATATGAAAGACAAGCAGGAATTTCATGCCATAAATGTACAAATTGGGAGGCAAAGCCCTGCCTGGGCTTCCCTGAGAGCAGGGGAAGAGCCCCCTGACCACGGCAAGGGGATGGAACGATGGATCTTTAAGGTCCCTTCCAACCCAAACCATTCCATGATGACATAAATTTTTAGCCTTTTCCATGGATGAAATCAGGCCAGGAGGAAAAACTGGCAGGAGCAGGGTGTTGAATCCACACACTCCCAGGATATCAGTGGTTGTGTAACCTGTGACGGAAAGGAGGAGAAGTCCCAGCAATTCCCTAATCCCAGAGACACGTCAGGGCAGGAGGAACGTGCCAGGGGAGGAACCACAGAGGGGAAAAATCCATCCAGCCAAACTTTCCATCCAGCACCTCCTGCTGCTTCCAGGAGGGGTTTTCTTCTTGGCCAGAGGCAGCTCTGCTGCAAAGCCAAGGATTTCATGGAAAAAAGGAATCAGTTCGTGGCTCTGCAGTCGGGAGGGGGGTTGTCCCTTCCATGTGGATCTGCTTCCATCAGCACTGATGTCATTTTGGAACAGGATCCACGGGCAGATGTGACTCACAGGCACCAGGACCCTGCCAGCACCTTCCTGCTGCTGGGAGGCTCCAGGGAGAGATTATTAAAGGTGGTTTTGGGGGGAGAAAGCAGCAAATAAGGCAAAGCTTTTCCTTGTTGTGCTTCAAAGACAAATCCAGATCCTCGAGGAAGCAGATGAGCCACATTAATTTATTATTCATTTCTTTTCCTCGGGACTGGCAAGTGGAATATGAAATATTGGGGGCTGCAAACACCCTCCTGCTCTTCATTGTTGGACAGTGTCTTAAAGGGACTCGAAATGCTCATCCATGGGGTTAAAAATGTTCATTATAGGGTTAAAAATGTTCATCCATGGGGTTAAAAATGTTCATTATAGGGTTAAAAATGTTCATCCATGGGGTTAAAAATGTTCATTATAGGGTTAAAAATGTTCATCCATGGGGTTATAAATGTT
>NW_016690573.1:129950-140111 GCF_001604755.1 Lepidothrix coronata
CTGCACTGAGGTCTCCCCTCAGTCTCCTCTGCTCCAGCTGAACACACCAAGTGCCCTCAGTGTCCTCACACTGGCCCTTCCCCAGCCTGGTTTCAGGTCCCCTCTGGCCCCCCCGGAGGGATGGGATCCTTACCCAGGGCTCAGCGATGCGGTCGCACAGGATGACCCTCCCGTTGTCCAGGGCCGTGGCCAGGGGCTGGCACGAGGCCACGTCCTCCCTCAGCTGGAACAAGGGGTAGAGACAAGGCATAAGCGCTCTTCTGGCCCAGGGGGATGCATTTTGCTGCCAAGGCTCAGCTCAAGGATTGCATGTGGGATCTGTGGGAGGGTCCTGGCCCCAAGAATCCCCCTGGGTTGAAGGAGAGCACTCACTCACCGTTTGCCCCACCCAGTTCAGGTACTGGGTGAAGTACCTCAGCTCCTTCCTCGTGAAGCAACCGATCTCCTAGGAAGGGGGAAGGCAACGTGGAGGGACAGTGCCATGATTTCCAGCCCTGCTCCAACCACCTCTGGGCTAATGTCAGACTTGGAACAAGAGCTGGAAGCTTCAGGTGCTCCTTCCCCTCTTGCGCTCTTTCCTTCTGGAATTTTGTACCCCCGAGGGCTCATTCAGCCCCGTCTCACCTGCCGCAGGATCTGCTGGGCTTGCACGGGCAGCCGGGCTTCCACCGAGGCCGTGGTGGCCAGTGTCCTCTTCACCCGCTCCTGGGGGGGCACAGCAAGAGCATCCTTAGAGCAGGGAGCAGCAGGATGGGTGCCCCGGGGTGCTGGGAGCAGGGCGTGCCAAGCTCTAAGCTGGGTCGGGTTGCCGGAGGGCAGGGAAAGAGGGATGTGCCCCTGTTGCAGGGGGATTTCTGATTTGCAGCAGCAAATCTAATCACCAAAGGAGATTGATCCTCCCTGGATGGTGTTTTTCCTGGCTCTCCCATCACCCTGTTTTTTTGGGACACTGGCAGACAGGACCCATAGGGCACCACATATTTTTTGGAGCTAGAAGAAGATGTGGAAGTACCTTGAGATGTGGCGCCAAGCGGGAGAGGAACTGGACGCTTTCCCCCAGCTTTGCCTGTGGGACAGTGAGGTGAGAAGGATGAAAAAGCCTTCAAAGGGACACAACTGGGCAGTGCCAGTGGTACCACAAGCCACCAGCCCGGCACAGACTCACCACCAAAGCCTCCTGTGACTGCACTGTGGAGTTTTGCATCTGCCACAGGGCTCGGGCCTCGGCTCCCAGCCGTCCTGCCACCGTGCTGTTCCTCTGCGGGGGGACAGCGGGGTGAGGACACCCCCATGGGCACAGAGGGATTCCCCAAGGGCATGGAGAGATCCCCCACCACCCGCCCTGCTGCTCACCTGCATTTTCTGCAGCCCCTCGAGGTTCCTGGCCAGGCCAGGCAGGCTGGTCTGCACCAAGGGGTTTTTCATCTGAGGGAAAACAGAGTTGGTGTCTGCCCAAAATCCAAACCTGGAGGACTGTCCCGGTATGGGGCTGCATCCTGCTCCCTGCAGAGGGATCCAGCTCCCCTCACCTCCTCCTGGAAGCGCCCATAGTCCACCTCGTCCAGGCCGCTGCGGGCGAAGGTCTCCAGGTCCTGCCTGCCCTCGCTGCGCAGGAGCCGCACGTCCCCCAGGTGGGCAGTGAAGTCTCCCAGGCGTTTTTGGAAGTCAGCCGTGTACTGTGAGGGTTGGACAAGGGATCCTGCAGGGCTGAGGCCAGGCACCTCCATCCCAGTAACCCCAGTAAAGCTACTGCATCCCTGAGCCGTTACCAGCAGCTCTCACCTTGGGGGTTTTCAGGTGCTCATCCAGGTCGTAGGACCTGTCGAGCTGCAGCACCTCCCACAGCCCTGCACCGCTCTTGCAGTCCCTGGAAGGCAAAGGGATGCTAGCAGCATGATCCCAAATTTGCCCTGGATGTGCAGGGACAGGGGTGGGCTCTTGCAGCACCCACCGGTACGTGGCACTGAGGTTGGAGTCCCTCCTCAGGTTGAGCTGGTGGGTGAGGTTCATGGATGGAGGGAGATTCCCAGGGGTATCAATGAACTGGGCCAAACAGGAGGAAAGAGAGGGTCAGGGTCAGGCACAGGCATTCCCAGCAATGATTTTGGGGGTGCTGTGCCCTCACAGTTGTGTCCTGAGGTACCTCATCCCATCCAGAACTAATCTTGCCTTTATTTGTACGGTCCCCACTGCAGAAACTCACCCAGTGTATTCAGAGGGAAAGCAGTGGACAGCCCTGTGCTGGGACCTGCCTGCATGTGTCCAGCCATGGGATGAGTCCTGATCCCATTCCCAATCCCCCAACCCCTCTCTCAGCACCATCACACCATGTGCCAGCCCCAAGCACCCCAGGGATCCCCAAGGACCAGGGAACAGGGATCCCACAGGTAGCAAATTAACAGCCTGAAGGAAATTCCCTGCTGCTGATGCAAATCCAAGGACATCATCCTAAACTTAACCTTCTGGTCTAGGATGGGGCTTTTCCAGTCAGGTTTAGTGGGAGGATTAGTGGGAGGACAAAGAGCGTTTGGAGGCATTTTGGCTCACACAAGCAGAGATTTATGTGGTGACAGGTGCATGTGTGGCCACCCACCTTATAAATCTCCTGGTTGACCCAATTCCTGCAAACCAGCGTCTGGATGTTGCCCCCAACCAGGAAGGTGGCGAAAACGAGGAGGATGAGGAGCCAGGAGAACAGGAAAGCCAGGCCCACGCCGCTGCAGGAGGGAGAGGAGGGGGTGGGTCTGCAACCCCGAGAGGGCAGGACCGGGGCTTGCAGGGACCTGCCCGTCCAGCTGCAGCCCCGCGGCTCCTTCCCGAGCCCGGGCACGCTGGGCTGGGAAGGGCCCTGGGAGTGGGGTGTGCCGGGCAGCGGGGCCAGGGCACAGGAGCTGCCAGCTCCCAGGGAGGAGCCGCTTCTCCCACTCCTCCCGGCGCAGGCGGTGGCATCAAAAGCCTTTCCACTGGGCTGCCTCCCAGTTCCTCCCTGGGCTTTGCCCTCCTGGGTTTTTTGGGGGGGGATGAGATGGAACAGCCCCTTCGGGACACAGGGGGATGCTTACACCAGGAGGAACTTGGCACCAGCCTCTCCTCGGCACTCGTAGTCACTCGGGTCCTCACGCTTGGAAAGCCCGTAGGCTCCCAGAGCCATTCCCATCACGTTGCAGGCAAGGATGAGGAGGATGATGGAGCACAGCACCGTGCCCGCGATCCACCTGGGGGGCAGAGCAGCAGGGCACAGCCTCGAGAGAGCATCCTGTCTGTTTAATCCTGAGAACCAGCTGAGGAACAGCTTTGTATCACAAGACCACTATGTAAAGGAGAGTAAGGTGCATCACTTCAGAAAAGGAAGGGCAGCACTCAAAGTGCTTGATCAACAATGGCTTCGAAGTCTCTAAATCCATTAACTCGATGTTACCACAGTTCAGTTTAGCAGCAGGTTGAGTGTAATATTTCTCAAGTTGCTTCAAGTTGTTAGTTTGTGTTCAGGTTTGTGTTGTGTCTGGCTGAGATGGAGCTCATTTCCCCACAGCCCTCATATACGGGGCTGAGGCACCAGCTGGGGCTCAGCAGGGCTCAGCACCCACCCCTGCTGCACCCCTGCCCCCCTCCCTGCTCCCCAGAGTCACCTGTAGTGCTCGAAGCGCTCCACCTCCCGCAGGTAGGGCCGGCTCTGCTCCTCCGCCGTCACCAGGGCTTTGCTGGCGGGCCGGGTGTAGTCGGGGAGGGGGAAGCTGTCAGCGATGGATTGCACCTTCTGTGCGGTGTGGGACAGCTCCTCCCGCAGATCTGCGGGGCCAAGGCTGTGCTGGAGGCGTGGATGGTTCCCTCATCCCACCCTGTGCCCCCTCAAATCAGGGTTCACCCCTTGGAGGGTGTCCCTAGTCTGACCACCTCACTCACCCTGGATGACCTGAGCCATCCTCTCCACGGCCAGCTCTGGGATGGAGTTGAAGGTGCCATTGCCCTGCAAGGAAAGAGGGGGTGCTGAGCTGGAGCTGCGCGTGGGCGCTGGACCCCCCTGCTCCACCCTGACCCCCCCAAACCTGGCGAATCATCTCCTCAAAGTCGCTTCGGGGCAGCCCAGCCATGGCCTTCAAAACCTTCTCCACCGACGGCACCTTGGGGTGGAAGAATCACAAAATCACAGAATTACAGAGGCTGGAAAAGACCTCTGAGATCATCGAGTCCAACCTGTGACCCAACCCCACCTTGTCCCCCCACCATGGCACTGATGCCACATCCAGGCTCTGCTCAAACCCCTCCAGGGATGGGGACTCCACCCCCTCCCTGGGCAGCCCATTCCAAGGGCTGATCCCTCTCTCTGGGAAGAACTTCTTCCCCATGGCCAACCTAAACCTGCCCTGGGGCAGCTCCAGGCTGTGCCCTCTTGTCCTACTGCTGGTTCCTGGCAGCAGAGCCCGACCCCCCCGGCTCCCCCCTCCTGGCAGGGAGTTGCAGAGAGTGAGAAGGTCTCCCCTGAGCCTCCTCCTGTCCAGGCTGAGCCCCCCCAGCTCCCTCAGCTGCTCCTCCCAGCACTTGTGCTCCACACCCTTCCCCAGCCTCGTTGCCCTTCTCTAGACACGAGGCAGACAAGAAGGAACCCGCGAGCCCTGGGGAGGTGGTGGGTGCCCATCGCCCCGTCCCACCTTGCCGTAGTCAGCGCCCAGCTCCAGGCTCTGTGCCCTGCCCAGGGCGCTGGCGCAGGAGGTGCAGCGGGGATCGTCGAGCAGGGCGACCACCCGGCCCCGCCGCTCCCGCAGCGCCGGTTCCAGCTCGGCCCGCGCTGCCGCCAGCGCCCGCGAGGTCCCGTCAAGAATCTGTAAATGGTGCAGCGAGGTCTGTAGGTCTTAAAGAGAAAGCCCAGGGCTAGTTCACGCTGCTCCGGAGGCTCGGTCACCCCGGCTCCCCCTTGGACACCGGGCCCCGGCGGAGCCGCGCTCCGGCCATACCTGCAGCCCTGTCCTGCAGGTCTGAGAGCGCCGCGTAGGTCATGGCCTTGAGCTGTGTGTGGATGGAGAGCCCCACGCTCCGGCTGAGGCCTGCAAGGCATCGGGAGCCGCGTCAGCATCCCCGTGGGAAGCTCGGGATGCGCCCTCCCCAGTGCCCGGCGGGGCACTTACCGCCCAAATCGGAGATTATCTGCTTGCGAGGCACCTCGAACTTGTCCACCACCATCTGCACGCCCTGCCGGGAGAGAGGAGCCGCTCAGCCCCGGGGGAGCAGCCGCGGGGAGGGGAGGAAGCCCCGCGTTGGCCATTCAAAACGCATTTTCAAATACAACCACGTCACCTCCTCTCGCCTTCCAAACCACCCTCCCTGAGGGAAATTCGGCCACCTCCGGGCAGCGCTCTGTGCCCGGGGTGAGGCCGCCTGGGGACCCACCTGGGGGACGTTGGCGAGGTGCTGCCGCAGCGTGCGCAGGGTGGTCGGCACAGCCCCCAGCCCCGGCTCCATCTGCCCCTTGACCCGCTGGCTGGTGACAAAGGCGCAGGTGACGCTGATCCTGCCGGGGATGAGCGGGCGGTCACGGGGCTGCCCCGCGGGACACGGTTCCCCCCCACCCAACACGAGTTCACGGGGCGTTCCGAGGGACTCACAGGATGACGAGGGAGGTGAAGGACAGGCAGGCCAGCAGGCAGTGCCGCCGGCAGCCCAGCGAGCGCCGGTGGGCGCGGAGGCGGCCCCCGCAGCGCCGGCGGCTCCGGCAGTAGCAGAAGCACATCCCGGCCACCGGCATGGCCACGGTGAAGAGCAGGGCCACGGCGGCACAGACCACATAGCCCAGCTCGTACTGCACCACCTGAGTGATGGGAGAGCCTCATCAGTACTGGGACACCGAGTTTGGGGTGCTCTGTGTACCCACATGCCCTGTCCCAGGTGGATAACACTCCCATGGGATCCCCTGCCCCACATCCCGGCTCACCTGCGATGTCCGCACTGATCCAGGGTCATTCAGGGCTGCCCGGAGCAACTCTGCAAAATAAATCATGGCACTGGTGAAATAGGTCCCACCCGATGCTCCCCCAACCTTCCCGGGGCAGCAGCACCAGGATGGAGACAGTCCTCCTCCGTGGAGTGGCTCAGAACCCCTGGAGCAGCTCCGGACATGGAAAAAAACCTGGGATCCTGGCACTTGCAGCAGTGGGATCCTGGCACTTGCAGCAGTGGGATCCTGGCACCCACAGCAGTGGGATCCTGGCACCCACAGTAGGGGGATCCCGGCACCCACAGCAGTGGGATCCCGGCTCCCCGGGGTCAAGACTCACCCGTGGGCAGGGGGTTCTGCTGGATGAGGTCCAGGCAGCGCCGGACGAGCCCGTAGAGGGGGTCGAGCGGGCTGGGCACGCGGTGCAGCGCCGGCACCCGGATCTCGGCGTGGCGGTCGGTGAAGCGCAGGACGGTGGCAGGGCCGGTGGGGTGACACTGCTGGGTGCCCGCGGGGTGCAGCAGTGCCCAGGCCACCAGCAGCGCCCGGGCCAGCAGTAGCCCTGCCGCCCGCATGGCTCCGGCGGCGAGAGGAGAGAGCCGGGGGGCTCCGTCAGCCTGCGAGCGGGCGGAGGGGCATTCCCAGCTCCTGGACGGCTCTCCCCAGGCACGGCTCCTGCCCCGGGAAACCTGCCTGACGGGTCGGCCGCCGCGCACAGCCCAGACGCTGCCGTGGCTTGTTCCCCCGATGGGCTCCCCGGGGCGGCTGGGCTTGGCGAGGCTGCGTGGAGGCGTCTCCCAAACCATCCCGGGCCTGTTTCGCAACCCCCCCCCGGCATCCCTGAGTCACCGTCGAGGGGTCCCCCTCTGTCCTGCCCCTCCCTCCTTTCCCAAAACTGGTGGCAAAGAGGGGTAGGGGGTGATGAACCCTGTGTGCCTGGGCTGGAGGGTGATTGTCCCTGTCACGGACACATTGGAAGGAGGGATTTGGGATTTGGGCATCCCTTCGGGGGTGAAAAAGCCCTTGTGGGGGGATCCTCATCTGTGGGTGGGGTCCCTGTGTGGCAGTATCACCCTTTGGAAAAGCATCCCGAGACCTGGGGTAGCAACAGGAGGGGAAAACAGGGGGGAACACATGGAAAGGGATGCTGGGGCCCAGCTGGCAATGCCCACTCGCTGGCCAGGTGTGAGATGAGTTTTCCAGGCTCAGCCGGTCCCTGTCCCACACCCCGAGGCAGCCACAGCTCCTTCCCAGGGCCGGCTGCTGCTCCTCGGCCGAGCAATAATTACAGGCTTGGCTGGAAAAGCAGGAGGCTCAACCTGATCTCCTGTGGGGGGGGAGCAGCCCCCCTGTGCCCAGACGGCCCCGGGGCACCCCCGGAGCCGGGACCCTGCTCAGTCGGGCGGGTCCAACCGGCCCTTCCCGGCGTGGATGCTAATCCCTGTGCTTCCCCTCCCTCTGGAAAAGGGGCTCTGCTCCCAGCTGGAGGTGCCGGCAGGGTTTTTCCAGGCTGGGCACAGGGAGCTGCTCCCCACCACCCTATTGGGAGTAGGGTGCTGAGGACTGGAAAATCCTGCCCTGGCTGGGCTGGGTCCCCATCCTGGGACAAAATTCCCAGGGTCAGGAAAGCCTGGGATCTT
This sequence comes from Lepidothrix coronata, assembly GCF_001604755.1. Taxonomy (NCBI): domain Eukaryota; kingdom Metazoa; phylum Chordata; class Aves; order Passeriformes; family Pipridae; genus Lepidothrix; species Lepidothrix coronata. The sequence goes on from NW_016690573.1 coordinate 137,520, forward strand.
AGCATGGTACGTTTATATGCGTGTCTGTGCACGGCAAAGGAGCCTCGGCTGCCCACAGTGGGGTGGGGATGGGGATACCAGTGATGATTTCCCATTCCCAACACGATTTCTCACTTCCATGACGATTTTCCACTCCCACCATGATTCTCATGCCCATGATGATTTCCCATTCCCACCATGATTTCCAATCTCCACCATGACTTACCATTCCAACCTTGATTTCCCATTCCCACCATAATTTCCCGTTCCCGTGATGATTTTCCATCTCCACCCTGATTTCCCATTCCCATGATGGTTTCCCATTGCTGATGGGATGGGGGATGCTGGTACTGGAGCTGTGGATACTGGGAATGGGGTGGAGATGCTGGTTCCAGGGATGCTGGTGGCAGGATGGGGTAGGGGATGCTGACACTGGGAGTGCCAGTACCAGCAAGGGGTGGGGATGAGAGTATTGGGATCGAGTCAGGGATGGTGGTACCAGTGCTGGTGCAGGGTGGAGATGCCAGTCCTGGGGTTGTGATGCCGGTGTTGGGGTGAACTGGGGTGCTGGAACAGGGACAGTGGTGCTGGTACTGGGGTAGTGATATTGGTATGGGGCAGTGATGCTGGTTCTAGAGTGGTGGTGCTGGTGCTGGTTCTGGGGTGGTGACACTGGTACTGGGACAGTGACATTGATACTGGGGTGATGATGCTGGCACTGGAACCGAGATGCTGGTACAAGTTCTGGAGCAGTGATGCTGGTTCTGGTACTGGGGTGGTGATGTTGGTNCCAGGCTCCCCAGGGCAGTGGGCACAGCCCCAAGGCTGCCAGAGTTCCAGGAGGGTTTGGATGATCCTCTGGGGCACAGGGGGTGACTCTTGGGGGTGGGCCTGTGCAGGGCTGAGGGTCGGACTGATGGTCCTTGTGAGTCCCTCCCAGCTCAGCATATCCTGTGATTCCATGACTCCCCAAGCTCCCCCAGAGCCTGGGGGCTGCCCCTTCCCCACAGCTCAGCAGGACCCCCATGCTCTCTCCTTGCAGAATGCCTTCTGGTTCAGCCTGGGCTGCTGCACCTTCTTTCTCATCCCCAACATCATCTTTGCCATCAGACTCACCAAACACTTCCGCCCCATCCGCAACCGGCTCATGTGAGTGGTGGGCACGGGGTGGGCACATGGTGGGCTGTAGGAGGACAGAGGGAAAGGGGAATTCAGTTCCTCCTTGACACCCCCCATGTTTTCTTCTCCTTTGCAGCTCTACGGGCTCAGAGGAGACCTGTCCCTTCCACATCCCCCGTGTCACGGCACTCAAGCTGTAGGATGGGGGTCTGCTGAGTGTGCCTCACACCCCATGAGCTCCCACCAAACCTGTGCCCAACCACTGCAGGGCTCTGGATCCCTCTGACATCTTGCAGGGCTTCAGATCCCTCTGACATCTCTTCCTCAGTGTTGTTTCGGCTGTGACATCCTTCCCTGTTGAGGGGTGCTCTGTGGAGTTTGGGGTCCCTCCTCTGCACCCTTCGGGGTCTAAGCACCCCTCAGGGATGCTCCCAGAGCCTGGATGATCCAGGGTGCAGGGGAAGGGTCCCCATTTCTCTCTCACCCCCAGCTCACCCCTCACGGATCCCCAAGGATGGACACCCACCACTGCCCCACAACACTTCCCCACACCCGGGACCCCCGGGCAGTGTGGGGCACATTAAAGCCCTTCCCAGCCAAACCCACCACTGATTCCTTTGTTCGCACCCTCCATCTTCCTGCTTTCCACAGGGAACCGTTCTGAGGGGGCCCCGGGGCTGAGGGGGTTCTGAGGCTGAGGAATTTCTGCAGCCGGGGGGGCTTCAGGGCCGCGATTGTGGCTGAGGGGGCTCCAGGGCCAAGAGGGCTCTGGGACCAAGGGAACTCTAGGGCTGAGGGGGGGCCACAGCCAAGGGGGGCTCTGGGGCTGAGGAGCGTTCCAGGGCTGAGGGGGTTCCAGGGCTGAGGGGGCTCCAGGGCTGAGGGGGCTCCAGGGCTGAGGAGCGTTCCAGGGCTGAGGGGGCTCCAGGACTGAGGGGGCTCCAGGGCTGAGGGGTCTCTGGGGTTCAAGGGGCTCTAGGGGTGAGGGGGCTCCAGGACTGAGGGGGCTCCAGGGCTGAGGGGGCTCCAGGGCTGAGGGGTCTCTGGGGTTCAAGGGGCTCTAGGGGTGAGGGGGCTCCAAGGCTGAGGGGGGGGACAGCCAAGGAGGCCTCTGGGGCTGAGGGGGTTCCGGGGCTGGGGTTGTGTCTGGGGGGGGCCCAGGGCCAAGGGGGCTCCGGGGTTGGAGGTGCTTTGGGGCTGAGTGGGCTCTGGGGATGAGGGGAGCCCATGGCTGAGGGCTCTCAGGGACTGAGGGGGCTCAGGGGCTGAATGGGGGCTCCGAGGCTGAGGAATTACCCTGGCCACGGGGGTCTCAGGGCTGAGGGGGCTCTGGGGCCAAGGGGGCTCCAGGGCTGAGAGGGTGACACGGAGGTGGGGGCTCCAGGGCTGGATCCAAGGAGACTCCAGGGCCAAGGGGGCTCCAGGGCTGAGAGGGTGACACGGAGGTGGGGGCTCCAGGGCTGGATCCAAGGAGACTCCAGGGCCAAGGGGGCT
>NW_016690574.1:0-3456 GCF_001604755.1 Lepidothrix coronata
GTCATAGGTAGGTCCCCTCTCCAGGCTCCAGGCATCTCTTGCAGGCACTGGCATCACACTGATAGGAGTGGGATGGACTGAGGTTCCTCTCCCTTGGCAGCTTAAGTTTAAAGACTGGGCAAGCCTATGGCCAAAGATGCTCTTCTCCTTCTCCGACAGAGGGACCCCACCCAGCCCCCAGGAGATGGGATTTCTCAATGCGAGTCCCATGGTCGGAAGTAGCTGAATCCCTGGGCTGTGGCACCAGTCCAGTAACCATTTTTTGATTGACCAGATTTGATTAGCCCTTTCAAACCCTTTCCCTTTGACTGGGAGGACTGCTGAAAAAAACTACCCACACACTAGAGTCCCTTACTGATGCTCTGAGTTCAGAGGATGAAATAATCTGATCTATGTATTGACACCAAAGTGACAGTATCACTCCTTCCTCTCGTATCTAGCAGTGCGTGCCTGCCCTCCTTTGTGTTTGATTTCACAGTTCTGATTCAGCAAATGAGGCTGGTCAACAGATGGATCCCAGAAAAAATTAGTACTTTCATTTTTGGTAGTGAATCTCCGATTAATTTACCTACTGATCTGATTCACCTCATAAACTATAATTGTCAGATTTGACGCAAGGGAATCAACAAGAGCCCATGCTGAAGAGATGGAAAGCCAGCCACTTTCTGTTTATTGCAAGCACAGTTAAACATGATTTATTGAATGTGCACTGTAGCAGGTAATTTGAAAAAGAAAGCCAAAAATAAAATCTACTAACGCAGAAACTAAAAAATACAATAAAAATCCCCCAAAATATAGTGTATGTCTATTACAATGAACATAACTTACTAATTCATGTGATAGTATAGCACAGGGGTTTCTGACATCAGTATGTCCTGTCAAGATGCCTGAATCTTCCCATCTCTTTTTAAATACAAGCCATTGTTCTCAGCACAGCAGATATATTCTTACCTGTAAAATTTAAGTCTCCAGAAGCAACAAAGCTGTCAGTCATATCACCAAAAATTATCATCGAAATAGGGAGAGAGCTTCCATGGGCTACTGCCAGAATAGTGCCCAGTATCATTAACAATTTATCTGACCAAGTGGAGTATCGAAACTGTGAGTGAGAAGAGAAATGAATTCTAACTATTGTATTAGAATGCTAACACAATGCTATGTCTACAAAGTCAAGAAAGTAAAGACAAAACTATCAATTGTACACCTGCTGTCACAAAACTACAACTTTATCTGATTAGAAATTCAGTTTACAAAACAATTTAAATGTACAGGAATAAATCCCTTCACTATAAGCACTTTTATGCTATAAACTCTCAAAACTAGAGAGCTGTACTATTTTAATGTATTAATATCTGCACTTGGGTAAGAAAGGCCATAGATAAACAAGGCACAAGAAATTTGCCCTTTTTAAGTTCACCATATAAAGTTCAAATTATAAGAAATGTTAATGGCATTGTGATAATTAAGGCAATAAACTCTTTTACTTTAAATTCATTATTACGCAGTCAGAAAAACTGTTCCTAATGTACTACAGACATTATAAAAATGTACTGAAATCCTAAATCCTCCTGCCATTGAACTTAATAAAGTTTGAGTTCATCTGTTACAAAACCATTGGCTTTATTCTGTACTGTGAAATACTAGATTACTGACTTAAATTATTGTCCTATGATGTAATTGTACAAGTGCAAGCTGATATAGCAAAGTAAACAAACTGGGCATTGTCCAGCATCATGGACTGTAGTTTTATGTCTGTTATTTGCAATATCATTGCTGTGTATCATGTATACAAAACATACAAAAAAAGAAAATATTTCAGTATTACTAAAAGAGGACATACAATTTTGATTAAATATTAAAATACTTTTTTTTTTTGAAATATACAGAAAAAATCTGTAATTTTAAGTACTTTTTAGTACTCAATTCTTAATTTTAAGTTTTGTCAATGCCACAGAGTTACTTTTTACTGCTGATTCAGATGACTGAATAAAGATTAATAGGCCTAATCAGTATGATTAGTACCTGACTCCGGTAATTTAGAGGACACCACACATAATTGCAGACACATGGATGCCCTTTTTATTGTGTCAGAAGAAATGACTGAACATGGAAATCCCTATCTTTCACAAACAAAAATCTAGTATGAGTGTGTTTAGCATGATCACTTATAAGGGAAGACTCCTAACAGAGAGAATAAATCTTACCAGAGCAAACGGGCTGACCACCTTAGGTTTTTCCCCTTTCTTCTGCTTCTTCTTTTTCTTTCTAAGAAAAGGTGTGATGATTTTAATGAGTTTAAAAATGGATGACATTTTACAGAAATACTAATGCAACATATTAAAGCAGTTCAATTAAAATACAATTATGAAAAAAATTACAGCAAAAAAATTGTGTGTAAAATGAATATGATTTATTGAGCATTCCTGAGAATACCCTAAATCTCCAGGTTGCAGCTCCTGACTGCTGCAAATTTAAGTCAAGTTCTCCCCAGTTCACCTGTTTCAATGGTTCCACTACCTGGTCAGGGAAGTTGTGAACTGAAGCACTATATAATTTCAAAATGGGAAAGGGGAAGATAACTTACAAAATCAAATTTTTCCACATGGTGGGTGAGGAACACATAAAATGTTCAAGGTATGTAAAATATTAATTCCCTGCCACATGAAAGATACTAAGATAATCTCTAGCAAATAGCATAAATGTATCCAAGATGTCCACTCCAACAGAATTTCTGTCATATTTCAGATTTATTTTTTCAATAAACTCCAGTCAAAACTGTGGACATTTAGTCCTTACGAGAAAAAGATAAAAGGTCCTTCTGCACCAAATGAACATGTCAATCAATGCTACTCTCAATTTGATACCAAGCTTTGTGTTATTAGGCTTTTCTGAAAAATAAAGTAAAATAAAATAAATAAATGAAATTAAATATAAAATAAGGTAATGTAATCTTACAAGCTTCAATACAGAATGTTCACAATGTTTAAGAATACTTACTGTTTGTCTTCAGATTCATGACCCTGGTTGGCAACATCATGAATATTTCCATCTGCAGTATAGTTCTTTTCATCTTCAGAATGCATTTTAAATTTATTGAAAATAGCTCCCTGTAAAATAATATTTGACTGAGAAATATACAATCTTAAGCAAATGTTTTAATTTTTTTTTAGTAATCTCAAAAACATAAATGTTTTTGAGTAATCTCAACAACCATTTGTTTGAAAGAAAAATATAGATACTTATTGAAATCAGTAAAGTTATTAATATCATACATTGTAAGTGAATCCTCATAATGAACAAGAATAAGCATGTTGAGAACAGCCCAGAAGTTTGGTGTTTCCTAACAAACATTTTGGATTTGTATTCATTTGATGACAGTACCTCGTTCATTTAATTTCATTTGAATGATACAAGCATAATATTTTCTGCAATTCAGCAAAGATATACAAAATAAAG
>NW_016690574.1:4952-86690 GCF_001604755.1 Lepidothrix coronata
TAATATTTGACTGAGAAATATACAATCTTAAGCAAATGTTTTAATTTTTTTTAGTAATCTCAAAAACATAAATGTTTTTCGAATTATCTCAACAACGATTTGTTTGAAAGAAAAATATAGATACTTATTGAAATCAGTAAAGTTATTAATATCATACATTGCAAGTGAATCCTCATAATGAACAAGTATAAGCATGTTGAGAACAGCCCAGAAGTTTGGTGTTTCCTGACAAACATTTTGGATTTGTATTCATTTTATAACAGTACCTCGTTCATTTAATTTCATTTGAATGATACAAGCATAATATTTTCTGCAATTCAGCAAAGATATACAAAATAAAGGAGAAAGTAAATGTTTATTTAAAATAACTAATTTTTATCCAGTTAATTGGATTTTTCCCAATTTTAGACATCAGTGAATTTGTAAAATATCTCTGATTTAAAAGAAGTCCCAAACTACTGACATACCGGGAAGGTTGTTCTGAGTTTGTGTCCAGTCCTCTGAAAAACTACTCAAACATGAGCAGAATTAAGATGGTTCAGGACACACTGCATGATTGGACTTTGCTCTTGTTACGTAAGACAGAGATAACAAATAGATTTCTCTCATTTTTTTTCCCACTCCAATTGCCTTCCCTATATTGGTGAGTAAAATGTATGCACTTTGGACTGTACCTCCCTTTTCCTAAAGGGAATAATACTACTCCTTAAACACACACTTATTTCACTGTCACCTGGGAAAACAACCCTGAATACTCTATTCTTCCATCAAAAAAAGTTCCCTGGATCTACTGTTGGCTTAACTATGCCCCTTAAATTCAGAGGAATTCCTCTTTACCTTATTAGAGGTGTTGCTGAATGCTCCAAGTAACTGTTCCACTTAAGGATGAGTCCATTCTTGAATACACAGTGACAAAGAAACCAAATAACACCAAAGGATTGTTTTACTCTTTTGCTTCTTTTCCAATCTTCTAAGTCTAATCCAGGAAAACACGACCCATCTAGCATGAAAGAAAATGGGATTTTACTGGAGTGCATATAATTTCTCATTTGAGTAACTGCAGAACAGCAAGATGAGTTTCAGACTCAGTTTAAAAATGGTTTGGAAATAGCTCTGGTCAGCAGAAATCTTCTCAATTAGCATCTTTTTGATTTTTGAATGTATGTTCAGATTCTAGACTGTTTGAAATGGACCACTTATTAGTAGTGCACTTGGACGATTATTAATGGACATTGTGGAATGTAATGGCTTTATCAGTATCTGTAGGCATTATTTTGATGAAAATAATAAATATTTAAAACATTTCAAATAAATGAATTTCACTTCTTAACCTTATATCAGTATATGTATTGAACTAGACATTTTTCAACACTTTTACAGAAGTAAAATTTGTGAAAAGTTAAATAAAAATACTTGTCCTAGAAGACAAGTAGATTTATATTAATTTCTCTGTAGGTGTCCGATCACGTTACTTACACAAAACTTACTTAATCTGATCATTACACAGAAGAAATGATTTTTGTTCCTTTTTTTCATGTATGCCTGTAATCTCAAAATTTTGGTAAACAGTATTTTTATAATGTTTTGGAATACAAATAGTCTTATCAGATTGAGAAATGGTTTAGAAAGAGTAGTTTAGCTTTATCAGTCAAGCAAAATATAAAGGATTAGTAAGTATAAGTATTATCTGTTTATGAAAAGTCATTCTGAAATATGTGTATGGAGGTCTATCCACAGCAGTTGATAGGTTTTAACCTGGGTGCCTAAATGCTTTCCTACACTTAATCCTAACGAACTGGTCCAACTATTTCAGGGGAAATTGAATAAAGTCAAATGAGAAATTTTAAAGAAAATTAATTGATTAAAAAAATGAAATATTATTTGCAGGACTTTCACAACTATTTCACATTAAAGGGAGAATGGTCAAAACTAAAAGATCTTTCACAACATTTTGTTATCACATTGGAATGTCATGATGCTATGGCAGTGCAATCATGATAAGAAAGGGAAATAGAAATATAGTAGAAGAGCAATTTAATTTTTACCAGAGTTTCTACTGCCTGCATACAGTAAAGCAAAGAATATGAAAGACACCTGGTTTTATCACACTATGAGCTGAAGCAACTAAACTGATACTAAAAAGGTGAGAAAATTGGGAACATATTTTACACCTACTTAGGAGGATACAAAATTTTGTGATTTCTCTATAGCTTGTATACTTTGACTGTTCACTCAGCTTCAGAATTGCACAGAATTTGAAATCAGAGAAGATCACTAAATCCTTCTTCTAATCTCTTATATCTTGAAGTTGGCTATAAATCATTCAGATACGTCCACGTTAAAATTTATAATTTGGGTTTGACTATATAATTTCAGTCTGAAGAGATTAAATTTGCATCATAAAACAACAACAGAAGAATCCGAGGCATCGCCACTACACATTACCTGCACTTGAGTATAAAAAAACATGTAGGTGAATAAAGCAGGTGATCCACAACCAAAGATGTACAGAAACATCCAGGAACAATGTAGGTGGCAGTCAGTCTATTCTGAGGAGAAATGGTGTCTCATCCAAAGTCTGGCGACCAGTTTTGCCCTAAATACATTAGCAGGATTCATAATCCCAATGTTTGAAAAATGCTGTCTTCCCTCAGATCAGTTATTTGGTTAAATCAACAGCTTACCCTCAGCTTTAACCAAGCCTTGATGTCATCAAGGGAGATTTTTTAGTTCTGTAGACTGAAGAGCTGAGGCATGAAATCTCCTATAGACACTGTCTGTATCGAGTGGACACGAACTTGATGCTAAGTAAATATGTCTTGAAAGCAGAGCGTCCTGATCATTCAAAAGTCCAGAAGAAAGAAAACCTTTCTTTTTTCTCCTTCTACTTACTAGTCACAACATTTCACACAGAAGATAGATTTAAACAGAGATGACCAATCTATGACCTTTGAGCTATTTAAGGCTCATAAACAATTCAAAATTCCTTCCCAAAGCAGTTTGTTATTCAATGATTAGAAGAAGCAGAATCTGGTGAAATGGGAACTGTTGGACAATTCACATCCCTTGTACAAGCAAATAAAAAATGGCTGAAAATGTTTATGCACCTCCATACACGTCCATCTCAGCCCTATCCAACAGTGGACCAGTGGGATTCTATGAGGCAAATGACAACTGCAGCTCAAAGAGCTACCTCTATTGAGTTATGTGGTAAATGTCTTAGGGGATTTCAGGCAGTTGACAGTTCTGCCAAGTGACTCAATGGGTCAGGAAAGCTGACCTTGTCTAAAGTAAAGCCTATACTTGAGGAAAATATTTAGTTGTACTTTAAAAATTACAATAGGTCACAAGTTTTTTGCACCTATTGGCTAACTGTTTTTTGCTGCATTTCCCTTCACGGATATTGCTATTTGAAGAGAGAACAATACCTCTTGGATATTATTATTTCTATGAGGACCTGCATTGTCAGATATATTTTCTATTTGAAAATACCTATACATATTCAGAAGGTTTACTCAACCCTCTCTTTATTAAGATAGTAGTCAANTATACATATTCAGAAGGTTTACTCAACCCTCTCTTTATTAAGATAGTAGTCAATTTCCCTTTGGCTGACATAGTTTTACTGTTCTTGCATTATATTCACTCAAATTTTTAGAATTTTGAGCATAAGAACTTCTTGTATGTTTGAAGGATGACCATCAATCCTTTGAAATAGTCTGTCAACACTGCAATGCTAAACTGAGGTACAATTAATTCCCTTCTGCTACTTGATATAAATGCATGGTTTGAATAATCTCTCTCGGGCACTCTAGTACAATGACAGATTGTACAGGTACAATAAACTATGACAAACCTTAAATCCTTCTCTAAGTCATTGCTCTTACAGACCACTCACCAGTCTTTTCAGTATAGCTCTGTTATTCACAATAGTGTTTAAATTGTATTTTGCATGATTATAACCTAATTTTTGGATTGCAGTTAAGTTAGGTAACACAGATCATCCTATACTGTAACTCACTATTAATTATTCCATACTGTTTCCAAGTATTTAATTATCTAGATTTATTTATCCAACCCTCTCTCATAGGTCAAAATGTCTCAACATTTGATGAACAAACTTCTGGAGCAGTAGAAAAGGCATTTCAAAACTAGGGCTGTCATGTTTTGTGGTGAAGTTTCAACTGCTTATGCTTCCAGAAATAATTTGTGTTGAGAGGATCTCATCCCACAAATCACACATTGGTTCCACGTATTTTTTTTATCTGATGCAGGCCCGCAAAGGGGATGGCTAATTGGGACATGATATCAGAATAAACAACCAACACAGAAACTTTAATCTGACTTTGATAGCAGAGACAAAATTGTGGAGTGGGTCCCAGGAATTCTGCAATGATTCCTCAAACAACTTTCAATCCTAGCATAGATCAGAATAACTGTGAAGAAGCTCTGATTTATAGTACTCGGGGAACTCCTGTTCCATTTTAGCAGCCTCTTTCCTGTTAATCAATGTTGGAAAAGAATAGTACATTGTACAGGAATTTTGCCAACTTGGCTACCATTCTGTCAACAAGACTTGTCATTTGTGACAAAAATAATCATACTGTCAGAAAATGAGAATTGCGTGTTCCTTGAACTGTGTTGTTTGCTCAGCCATGAGAGAATGCCTGTTGGAATCGGTGGACATTTTACTTGTCTCAGACTAAGCATGAGGACAAATCAAGTTGTTGTAAGCATCAAACTTCTATTTGTGTTTAAAAAGAAAGTTTACTCTGAAAAGCAAGTTCTAAAATTACAAAACTCCACTTCTGTTGTCTGGTAATTTGATTTGAAGTTAATTATTTATTCTCTTAAGGAGGACTGCCATAAACTAATGTCACTAGCTTCCTATTACTAATGTGTCAGTTTTCAGCTTCACAAACTCAGTCTCATTTCTGAAAGCTTCAAAGTTTTTTGGCTTATTAAACAACAGAAGATCCAACAGATCTACACCTCCTTTTGAGCAATATTTTCTGTATATGGGAAACAACTTTCTTGGTGTTTATTTATCACCAGAGTTATTCAATATGACTCAATCATGCACTAATGTGTGAGGATATAATATTTTTCATAATCATTACTTGCAGTATAGTTGCATTTAAAATTATATTCTTCCTACAGTTATAACAGAAGAATACATTTAAAGAAATATAGTATGGAACATTTGGGATTTAAAAATGCTCAGGACTTCATATCACAAATGAAAAATTGCAGGAAAAATATAAAATTACTTCTTGTGCAGGTGGAAAACATTTTTTCCAATTGAAGCTGAATAAAACGTATATTATTACAGACACACTCAATTTTTTTCCTGTTAACTTTTCTCAGCAATGATATACCTCGTAATATTGTAACAGTACAAGTAATCCTTCCCTCATCGAGTCTCTTTGATTGGACAGACACCTTTTGCTGTGCACAAAGAGCCCTTTGTAAGCTGAATACACACAACTTAAAAGTATTCAGCAGTTACTGATTAGTTACCATACACAACCATTTGTTGATAACTTGAATTAATGAAATATTAAACTGACTGTTGGTATGCTCAGTGCTCTGATTAAGAAACAGGAAAAGTCTTTGCTGGCCAAGAAGTCCCCAGTGAGGTGGGGTAGAACTGGTTTCTACTGCCTCTGGAACAGATTCTCATTGTGACTTAATTGCTGTCTTCCAAATTGCTGCTTTTCCCTTTTCATGATGATGTTTTCCTCTTGAATCCTTAAACAGTTGCTTAACTTCATCTCAAGACTATTACCTCTGTCTGCCATTTTACCTTTCTTACCTTGCAGAAGTCCCCTTTATCAATTTCTTTGTAGTTCTTGCTCAGAATTTAGCAATTTCCTCACNTCAGGACTTCATATCACAAATGAAAAATTGCAGGAAAAATATAAAATTACTTCTTGTGCAGGTGGAAAACATTTTTTCCAATTGAAGCTGAATAAAACGTATATTATTACAGACACACTCAATTTTTTTCCTGTTAACTTTTCTCAGCAATGATATACCTCGTAATATTGTAACAGTACAAGTAATCCTTCCCTCATCGAGTCTCTTTGATTGGACAGACACCTTTTGCTGTGCACAAAGAGCCCTTTGTAAGCTGAATACACACAACTTAAAAGTATTCAGCAGTTACTGATTAGTTACCATACACAGCCATTTGTTGATAACTTGAATTAATGAAATATTAAACTGACTGTTGGTATGCTCAGTGCTCTGATTAAGAAACAGGAAAAGTCTTTGCTGGCCAAGAAGTCCCCAGTGAGGTGGGGTAGAACTGGTTTCTACTGCCTCTGGAACAGATTCTCATTGTGACTTAATTGCTGTCTTCCAAATTGCTGCTTTTCCCTTTTCATGATGATGTTTTCCTCTTGAATCCTTAAACAGTTGCTTAACTTCATCTCAAGACTATTACCTCTGTCTGCCATTTTACCTTTCTTACCTTGCAGAAGTCCCCTTTATCAATTTCTTTGTAGTTCTTGCTCAGAATTTAGCAATTTCCTCACAAGTCTGAGAGATGGTGACACAACTGTGTCTTGGATCACAGACAGCTGAAGTCCTGAGGAAGAAGGAAAGGAGTTTACAAACTCAAGTCACTATATATGAAATATATAACAGCATCAACATTATACCTGTAGAGAAATTGAATCTAGTAATATTGACTTATTTCCTTGTACAATACTATTTAAAGTCACATTTTATGAATACTCACATTCTATTCCATACAATTTGTGAAATGTCTAGATTACACAGGAAATTATGAGAGTTAAAAACCTGTCGTTCAGCTTCTGCCTAGTAATATGGAATTCCAATTTTTTGTTTCTTTTGCTATTCTACAATTAAACCTCATTATATGTGGATGACATATAATGTCAAAACGCCATCCTGGCCATCCTCCTTCCTCCAGATCAGATCAATTGTTACATATGCCGTTCTTGACAGGTGTTTAAGTTCTGTCTCTCCATTGGTAGTTTCTAAAAACAACGATGGAGACGTTTAGACTATCTGAAACACTAGGAAGTTTTTCTGATGTCTAACATGAATTGTCCTTGACACAGGTTAGACCTGTTACTCCTTTCCTATTCACAGCTTTCAAAATTTTAATGTTGCTTTCACAAATGTTGTCTGTCTTCTCTAGACAAAAACAAAAAAAACCCCAAAAACCAACCAACCAAACAAAAACCCACCAAAACCCCAAATCTAAAACCAAACACAAAACCTAGTTCCTATAACCTTCTAGATAGAGTTGGTGCCATTGATCTTTGCCATTACTATCCTCTGGACCCAAACTGTTTCACAGGTTCCTTTTTTTTTTTGTGGAAAGTAGCCTCAATCTGTTGTTTATTTAAAAAATAGGGAAATATTTTAAGTTTCTGTAAGTAATTTGACTTTCTTGTCCTGTAGCAATATGGAAGTATACTTACATATTTTATTTTATCTATATATTGAATTTTGTTACAATAGTGAAATGACTAAAATAATCATTCAGTTAATCTCGTAAGTCATCGATTATGGCACTATGACCATGTTCTGCATGTTAGTCTTTAATCAGAGTCAAATTGCTCTGTTCCTTTTTGCTGTTTACCATAAAACAAATAATTGTACACTCTAAGGCAATTTTGTTTCTACAGGCAATTGTATACAGTCAAGACGTGTTCACAAGCTCCAAACCTTTTAAACAGCCATAACCATAGACAGTAGGGGTAACGCTTCTTCATATCGATCACTTCTGCTTCCTGAAACATGCTGTCACATGCCAAAGCTCTGTCTGCCTCACATATCACACCAGTGCATCTCTGACAACAATCCAGGGAGATCCAACAGGAAGATTTCAGTTATGATATCAAGTTCTGCTTCATGTGATCATTTTGCAAGAAACGGTTCTAAAGAGATTGGAGGAAATAAATCTCCCACCATGCAGGACTTCAGCAACCAGACCATCAGATTTCACTATGTTGTGGCCAGCTGCATTATGGCTACAGTTACTGAGGTTACTGAGAAGGCAATCACCTGTAGTCATTCTATTGACTCAGACTAGATGCTCTGATGTCTCATTATCTATCTGCAGCTTCTCTTAACCCCCAATTTCCCTCTTTCCATCAGGAGTCTTTAATCTTAATTTCCACAAATTTATTTCCTAAAGTCGTACCCAATGGTTAATCCAAGCTCCTTATCTCTCCTAACACTTCCAGGTACAAGATCCTGGTTTGCTTGCAGTTCTAAGCTATCTCTAGTCCAGGGACTGTCAACAGCTGAAGCTGGTGGCAGAGAGAATTGAAAAACTCACTTCAGTTGTGACAAGCTGGTACATCATAAGATCACTATAATATATTTTGATTCCAACAAGATTTATTGATTCCAGCAAGGTTTATCGGGATAAGACCTCCAGATATTATTCATGTCAAGGCAAAAACAACCTTCTTCCATATATTTCCCACTGAAACTTGAATTTATTAGACTTTGGCCTTGCAAATCCAAATTTCACCTTTTTTTCTTATTTGTTTCTTACTCATTTCTAAGCATAAGCTTTGTGAAAAAGTGACATACTAATCAGCAATGTGATCAGTATAAGTGCTAATCATAGACAAATATGAGTAATATGAGTAATATTAGTAAACAGAGACCTTTCTGCCCAAGAAACAGCAGAAAGAACCAATACAAACTAATCAGCAAACCACAGGGGTCTTGCTCAATGTTCCTCCCTTTCCTGTGTAGACTGTGAAATCACAACATGATTTCTTGTCTACTTCTCAGACAGAATGGGAGATGAAGGCTGTAGGTCAGAGCCAGAAGGACTGGGGGTGGCTCCACAAAAAGTCAATATTCATGGAGACCTTGAACAACAAGGTTTCAGAGAGTGCTCCAGTATCACCCAATGATAACTGAAAGAACAAAGTGAAGGCTTGTATTGCGACTTCCTCACCTTTGCACTCTAGACTTCTCCTTTCTGACTCAACCCTGAGTCAGCACCTCTGCACAGTTTACATTCTGCTTGCACGCAATGACACGTGACCCTGCATAAGGGTCGTGGCAGTCAATGTAATTCCTCAATTTCCTTTTATAGTCAGCAATAAATAATGAATGATTAACAGCTCACCCTGACTGAATGAAGTGTTCAGAGCAGTCCTGTTTTCCATGTCACCTTTCATTGAAAGCAAATGATTTTGTTAATATGGAAAATGTTCAAGGTAGCAACTCTCAGCCGCTCATCTGAGCACCTAGTCAAACTGAGATACCAACTACTGTAGGAAAATGCCTATATTTCTTGTATTCTGTGTCTGCACCTGGCACACTAGGAATGCTGTTCCAGTAGAAATTAGAGAACTAAGGCAAACATCCTAAGGATCCAGAGACACCTCCTGTGGGCAAGGTATGCTTACTAAATGCTACAGGGATTCCTTGATGGGAGCATCCTCAGCTGTTCCTTGTATAGTCAGTACTGTGAAGCAGAACTGAATTTAGAAAATGTTTTAAACTACCTCTGGTGAGTGTCTATCGGGCTTGGGGCATGCAAACAAAGCCTTCTATCTAAGCAATAGAGGAAATGACCTGGCAGTGATTCCATGTCATGGGCCATTTGAAGAAGACATTATAGCATTTTCCATGGTATCTGAGGACAGATATTTTGCTAAATTTTCCCACATGCTAAAGAAGACAGATGATTTCTGCAGTGACCACGCAAGGCTGGCAAAAGTTGATGAAAGTGTCCATTTAGTTGGAAGTTTTAAGCAGGTGTGGTTAGAATCAGGCCAAGTCCTATAACCAAACTGATTCCATGGTATGGTGCACATGAGGAAGGAGAACGTATCTGCCTAGGTTATTTATGGAACATCTTGGCAATATTTCAGAAAGATGCTTATGTGTCATGTAAGCATGCTTATGATGCTTATGTCACAAAGATTACTATGTGACAGGACCAGAAGAATTTCTCACACACTAATTGGATAATCTAATGTGTACAAGAAATTGTGTGTTTACAAGAACAAAAGATATTGAAATACAGTTCTTCATTTTGTTCCAAATATGTATGTGACAAAACCCTTTTTGGAATACTGGTGGATTGTTTCACAGAACAGAATTACCACCTACTTTCCTAATCGATTTCCACGTATATTTGTATTTCAAGTAAACTGAACTACTTAAGCATGGTAGGTCTCTCAGGGAAAGCATGTGTACATGCTTCCCTAAGTCCTAAAAATGAAGGTAAGTCTATATCATCATGAGTGCATGTATGGTCTTTTCATACTGGGGGTTAGATTGGGTTATCACACTATTTGTTACAGAGTTCACCTTGTTCCAGTAAATCTGTCACCAGCACTGACATTTCCTCTTTTTCACAAAAGGGTGAAGTCAGGCAGGCAGAATAATGCTTAACTCAAGATTTCATAGTAAGATGTTCCCCACAAACATTGAAACCCCAAGAATAGGTAGAAGTTATTATCCTCTTCCTTTTGATATTCCACCACGACGGTAGTGATCAAAACATCTTGTTTGCTACCACAATACTCATAGCAGTGGCTATTCTAATAATGGCAAGCTTAGTAAACTGATCTCCTCACAACGGATCCCATGGACACAGATGATTGTCATGCCATATCAGATGACTCATACATACATTAGTGTTAAACCATGATAGGAAATAGAGGAAAAGAATAATGACACTGCTCACCTATGAAAACCCCCTTTTTCTTCACATATATTTATACAAATATGTAGAAAAAGAGAGGGGTGAACAACAGAAAAGGAGAAATATATATGTATATCTTCTATATCAGCAAAATATGAGTAGAAATAATGGCAAATGTTTCCAAAACCCTCTGTTGTGCATCAATTTTGATCTAGCTGATAATAAAAACAGTCAGGTTTTTGTCTCTTTTTTGATCTGGGTGTATAATACTAGTGTGATGGCATTTAAAAGTAGATCCTCAGTTTCTGATTGCTACATTTACCTTATGGTTTTTGCAGTGAACCATGTACTAACTTGAAGACAGACCCTGAAAGCTATACTGTACAGATTAACTTCTGCAGACTCAAAAAGCCCCTTTACTTCAATAGCAGTCAGCCAGGACACAACTGCCAACTATGCATAGCGAATATGTTACCATTTTTCTATTCAGGATAAAACTGGGATATATGGGAAACTCAGACCTGACCTGACTGTGGAGCAAGTAAGAGGACAGGCTTAAAACTATAGGCCACTAAATTCAGAAACTCGTAAAATGGGACTTTTGGGCCTAAAGGATTAGCTTTCCTTAACTGGTAAAAATTACACAGCCTCAAAATGGAGTATGATTATCAGTTACACCGCAAGAAGAATCTCCTGTAAGAAATTTAATAGGTAGATGTCTCAGAACAGTTATCTAAGCAATGAAAGGAGATTTGGCTAGCAGGAAATCCATCTAGAACACTATGAGATTGTAAAGTCATACAAAACCTGGGAAAACTGTTGGGATTGGCATCTGAGAATGTATCTGATTAAATAGAACCACAGTGACTTTCAAGGAACAGTGGTACAAGAGTTAAGTCAGCAAGAGTAACTCAGGGGCCTGTGAATCAAGGAGAAATACAATGAGAAGAGCTGCAAATTCAGCTTCAACAAGTATGGACAAGGACAATGGATAAGGTAATGAAGGTAAGAAGGAATGCAAGGAAATCTCAGTCCTGTGGATCTGACAAAAGGTCTGCACATATTGTAATTTTCAGAAACATGGTTATAAAAGACCCAAAGCCTCCATTTCAAAATAAAAATCAAAGGGAACAGAAAAGGGAAAATAGTCCTCACTGTGAGTATAGCTCTTTGTGTAAATAGGGGTAAATGGTAACTGCAAAATGCTGACTGCAAAAGATCCTTGGAGAAAATGATAAAAACTTCCTTTAGGGGACACCAATGGGACTGCAGGAAAGCAACATGGTAAAATCTGAGGAAAAGAGGCAAAGATATGAGAAAATGGGACAGAATACATAAATTCTTCACTGGCTCATTTTGTTAAGGAAATGAAAAATCATGAGAAGGAATGAAAACAACAGAAAATAACAGATCCCTTTCGGTGAAGCCCTCTGGCATCACCTCTTCCTCTCAATAACAAAGACTAGGAACGCTCTGCTGTCTAGTTGTCCCTGGTCTAATGGTGAAATTACAATATAATCAATGCAAATGGCCAATAACAATATTAGTACTAGATGGTCAAGAAAAGAACGTTAACTACCACTAGTGCCATGATGTTAATTGATACTATAAAGTCAATAACCACTCTTCAATGAATATTTGTTCCATCTGGAACTCAAGAAAATGGAAAAATGATAAAATTTGTATTATATGCAGGAAAGGATGTTTAAGTACCTGTATTAAGATCTCTGCCTGCAGTTAAAAAGCTGCCAAGTTCAGGAGTTCCTTCTGAGTATAGTAGTGGGAGGACCCCTCATATAAACACCAGGGAATTATTGGCATAGTCTTGCTGAAACAAAATGGAATAGATTCAGATTTTGCTACGGATGTTTGTGGAATTGGGCCTGACCAGTGGGAGGTGAGGGTGGAGTGATTCCTGCAAGTCATTGATGCTTTGTTATTAAGAATCCGGAGGAAGTAAAAACAGTGGATATTTGGGTAACAGAATTTCCTCAAGTTTTGTGTGTCTGTAAGCTAAAATGTAAAAAAATAGAAGTTGTGATTGGAAGGTCCAGATCCTCCTTCCCAAAAAACAATATCAACACCTGGATACCCAGAAACAGAGGAAGGACTCCAATCCACCAACAAGTTTATTGGAAAGCAAGTTCTTAGTACAGAAACTTATCCTTTTAACATCCTATTTGTCCAGTGTTAAAAGCTAAGGAAAAATCCTAAAAGTGGGATTTTAACACTTACGTAAGGTAGCCACCTCTCAGGCTGTTTGTAGTGGAAACATGCCTGAAATTCATGTAGCACTAAGCAGAATATTTCACTGATTTTTTTGCTATTGGTTTAGCCAATGCTTTCTTTAAAATTCCACTAAGATAGCAAAGCTGGTAACAACAAACATTTAACTGTGAGAGAAAGCAATATTGTTTTATACATGTACCTCAAGACTTTCAGATCAAATGTATCACATGTGGATGAAATTACCATCAAAATGTGTTATGTCATACCATACATGAATGATGAGTTGGTACATGTTAAAAATGAATTGAAAGTTCGGGAATATATTCAGGAAGTAATCATCATTACTTTCAACACAGGCTTTAAAGTTAATCATGACAAGATTCAGTTGGTACAATCTGAACTGAAATATTCAGTAATAGTTTTAGGTCAGGAAGGAATGGGATCAGCAATGAGTAGAACTGACTACGAGAGTCCATGCAAGTAATAGTTGTATGAGATTCAATTTTGGAATTGCTTACATTTTCATGAGAATTACATTTGCAGAAATCAGTACACCACTAATCAAATTAGCGAAGGAATTTCACCAGCAAGAATGGAAAGAAAAAAAGAAGCAAAAATGCACTACTTCAAACACTGGCCTTTAGATGCTCAGACTATTGTAAACTGTTTCATGTTCAGCTGGCCACTACTGATCTAACTGTGCTAAGAACACAGAAATAAGATGAAAGTTACAGCCTTTGCTTTGAGAGTCTTAAGACCTGTGGGAAAGAACTCTATTACATACTAAAAAACAGGTTAAGCATTGGCATAGGCAATTAGCTTCAGGAATACATCACTAGAGGCTGTTTTGCAGTAATACATATCACACATGCTTCACTAAAGTATATATCACACGTACTCCACTGAAGTTCATAATGTCATAATCAGTGGAAAAGTACAAACTGGATATGTATCAAACCCTAGGCTAGCTGGACAATGGCTTTTATAAAATAAAAGCTTTATGTAGAATATAAAAAGATTTATCACTAGCTCTGTATGCCTTTTAACCACTGGAACAGAACATAAATGCACTTTACCTGTTTATGTGTCTCTCACTGGATAAAAGCTCTGCTATCGACTTCGTGCCACAGGTTATTCAGTGTGGTTCACAAATGGCTCCAGTTCTTTTCAAAAGTGTGGAAAATCCTCTATTAGATATGCTGCAACTCCTGGGAAAAATAAAAAGAGCCGTCTGCCTTCGCTCTGCACAAGCAGCAGAGCCACAAGCTCTGCTAATGAGGTTAAAAGAGGAACCCGAAGGAAATGATCTAGCTTTGTACATAGTTTCAGACCGGATGCATCAAGCTTTAACTATTTGGCTACCAAAGTAGAATAAAAATTACCTTCAAACACAGAATGGAGATCTGATAGCCTATCAATCATAGAAAGGAAATCCTGTACATAGGTTAAAAAAAGAAGAGAGGAAAAAAAAATGCAGGTCATGTAAAAGCATACCAAAAGGAACATAAAGAGGCAGCAGTATTGGAATAGTCAAGCACATACCCTTGTAAAGACTGTGGTGGCCCCAGTAGACTTAACATTTGAAGAAACACACAGTTTGAAAACAAACCAAAGAAAATGATACAAAGCAAGGTATCAAAGACCGAGCTATTTGCCACATGAAAATGAGGACATTGAGGGGTGATTACTATAGAAGCTAGTAGAGAGGAGAAGCATAGAGAGTGTACTGTGGTCAGGTAACAAACACTTGTAGGTAAGGAGCAGTCTGTACACTTCCAGTAGATTTGTTTCAATAGGTGCACGAGCAAGATCATTTACGGGGTGTTTGAATGCAAAAGGGAGTATTAGAAGGTAGGTAGTTGGCCAAACGTGAAAACAGATGGGCATATAATAGCTTAGTTTGTGCTGTGGTGAATACCCTCACTAAGAGAAAATTGAAACATCAGAATTCATGAACCGTAAGTGTCATGTTTTAATCCCAGATGGCAAGTAAGTACCACAGCCATTTGCTCGCTCACTCACTCTCTGCCCAGTGGGGTGGGAAGGAGAATTGGAAAAAAGTAAAAATTCATGGCTTAATGTAAGAAGAGTTTTGTAATTGAAACAAAGTAAAATATAATGATAATAATGATAATAATAATAATAATAATAATGACAATGATGATGATAATAATAATAATAATAATAATAATATAGATGGGGGGACATAAAACCCAAGAGAAACAAGTAATGTGCAATATAATTGCTCACCACTCGCTGACAGATGCTCAGCTAGTCCCTGAGCTCCAATCAACCCCTCCCAGCCAACTCCTCCCAGTTTATATACTGGGCATGACATCCTGTAGTATGAAATATTCCCTCGGTCAGCTCAGGTCACCTGTCCTGACTGTGCTCCCCCTGCCCTCAGCTTCTTGTGCAGCAGATAACTGGCAGAGCATGAGACACTGAAAAGTCCTTGACTTAAGGGAAGCACTACTTAGCAACAACCAAAACATCAGTGTCTTATCTCATAATTCTCATACAGAATTCAAAACACAGTACTGGACTCAGAAAAAAGCAAACTCTTTCCCAGCAAAAACCAGGACAACAGGCTATCATACAAACAGACTACGCTAGATTTAGCGTAGTCCCATCTTATTCCCACCTACCACACAAAGTGGGAGTAAGTATGGTTTCCTAATTCTAAAAAAAGTGGGTTGAGTTTGTTCCAGTAAAGAAAGCTACAGCCAAGTGTACCACAGTGCATATTTTATTATATATATACCACAATGTAATATACCACATAGGATATTTCAGATGGGATTTAAACCAATAGGTTGATTTGAAACAAGGAATATTTATTCCTGGGCAAATAATCAGGGAATTATGTGGGAGCCTGCGAGGAAAGAAAAACTCCACATTGTTTGAAACTTGCAGTTCAAGGTAAATTGAATGACCTGACGGGACTACAAAAATAGCACTAAGCCAAATGGTGAAAAATTACAGAAAAGTTTGGGATATCACCTTGTCATTGTAATGGCCTGTGAGCCACAACAGCTTCTCACAAGCTCATGTGATTTTGAGCTATGCCTGGAAGTAAAATGATTGCCTAATGTTTTAACTGAAGAATGTATACAGACCCTATCTAAACACATGGAAAGTGTTTAATGATGTTATAGCAACTCAGATGGGAAGGAATGCTCAATGCACGAATACGCAAACAAGAATAAACCAGTACTCTGACGAATGACAAGGAGGAAGGAGAGTAATGTTCCATATTTTCCACGCAAATTTACAGTCTAAACTATAAATAGGATGGACCAGATCCAATTATAAACAAAGCAGGACCTTATGTATATGGAGAAAAACTCATGAATGGAAAAATGTCTAAATAGTTCATTTCAATTTTAATTATGGAAAGGTAAATAAGTCAACAAAAAGCAAGAATGTTATGTTACAGATGTTATTACAATTTAAGAGTCAGTAAGGGAAGTCACAGCAGAACTATTGCTAGCAGAAAGGCTTTTAAAAGAAGCAGCATAAATTAATTATTAGGCTTTGTCTGAGTGAAGTTTTCATGTATTTATTAATAATTATGTTAGGTTCAAATTTGTGAATATTTGCTTGCATAAAAAGGAAGTAGTAAGCATCCTGCTTTTTGTTGATAATAGACCCTACCTCCAGTAGCAATGGAAAACTCTTTTGTACCACAGACCATAAAAATGTAAGATACATGTCTCCACTGCTTTAAAATTGTGGGAAACAAACATGAGGGCTAAACAACAGCATCTATGTTCTATGGTGCCAAAAATAATTTTATGATTTTAACAAAAGTCTCTGATTTTAAGGGAATGTACTCTGGGGGCTTGAAGCACATACAAATTAACCTTGAATATTTTATTTCTACTACTTGGCTAAAAATCAAGAGAATGTACAGCAATTGTGATGGAACTTGGACAACCATACCAACTGATATATGAGCAGAGAACAGCAGAGATGGTTAAACAAAGTGTTAAAATCAGAAGCGAAGTAGAAAGCGAAACAAACAACAAAAAGGAGAGGTCAAACATTTAGTTCACAGAGTTTTACTGTTTGTGCGGTTAACCAAAGTTTCCAGAGAAAATGTACCATTTTGGGTATACAAATACAAATACTACTTTGTAGCAACAAAGTAATAGAGTGCATATTGCTGTGAAGAAAGTTTTACTTTGACTTTTCTAAGACTGAACAGATATACTGCTTTTATTAAAGGGTTATTTGTAACATTGACCCAGAAATGGATTCCATGTGATTGAGTCCAACATACCAAGAGGGTTGGATATAATTTTAAGGGAGTAGAAGTTGTAACTGGAATTTTAGATACCACTTCTCTAAAAGCTTTGAGTAGTAAGTGATCAAAACTGGGGCATATTATATTCAACATACAAACCCCATGAAATAAAAATACGTACAAATAAATATTTGAATGTTATTTACACAAGATATTTTTATTAAATGAGATTGTACAATGTCATATGGGAATCAAAAAGTGGGTAGAAATAGTAAAAATATTAGTTTTATAGAAAGAAAAGTATTGGAACTCAAAAGTGCTACTAACATTGTTAAACTACCAATAACAGTAGATTCTGCAAGCAGTAATCACCAGCACTCAAGTTATAGGACAGTCAGAGTGTAGGATGGCCAAAGTTTCAACCACTGAAATGGGATAGAGATGTGATTTTAGAAGAAATGAAGGCCAAAAAGAAATGAAGGCTATACAGAAGAAGGCATAGAGGTGATTGTAAAACAGCACATGCACAATATCTTCAGGCAATATCTTCATTGCTATTGCCTGAAGATATGTATCAGTCACTGCACAGGAGCTAAGGGGCACTACTCATGGTGTATTAACAGATTCAGAAATGTGATCATAGTCACCGAGTCCTGTCACAGAGGAATGCTGTCCAGAGAAGCCCCCACTATGGGAACAGAGTATTGCTCCTATGATAGCAGTAGCTACTTGTGTGTGGACCTAAATCGCCAGAAAACTGTGTTCTGTGTAGAGAAACAGGTATGCAAGATTTCTTAGCTATATAATTTAGGATAGACATTTGTAATGTTCACCTATACCAACAGAATTATAATATCCAGAACATCACCAACCTGGGGCTAATTTGAAATCTTTATGACAAAAACATTAAGGAATCATGGAAAAGAGAGCAAACAGCTAAAAAAAATTAATTAATAGACAGCAAGGAGTGAGAAGACATAGTATTTTGGAGACTCAACAGCCACTTAGACCAGGAAAGGATGAAGAAACATTGAATCTACCATGGTATTTTCAGAGGACAATCACTGTTACAAGAATTACATGTTCTTTTAACCATAAATCATTACCTGTGTATTAAGTAGTTGTCTTTTTGTTACAGGTTGCAGTATACCTTGTAATGTGTGATGGAAGACCTGGGGCTATCTGGAGCTACACAACTGCAAAAGAACTGTATTTTGCAAGAAAATCATGAGACAAGACTGGATCAGGGTGACACTCCACCTTCCTGCTCTGAGGCAGTACTCAGCCTTGAGCCAGCAGAGCTTGAGACTGTGGGTTTGGAATCACAGAATCACAGTATGGTTCAGGTGGGAAGGGACCACTGGAGGTCATCTAGTCCAACCTCTCTGTTCAAGCAGGGTCCCCTAGAGCATGTTACTCAGGAGTGTGTCCAGGTGGCTTCTGAATGTCTCCAGGGAAGGAGACTCCACAATCTCTGGGGAATCTGTTTCAATGCTCAGTCAGTCTCACAATAAAGAAGTTCTTCTTCATGTTCAGGTGGAACTTGTGCATTAGTTTCTGCCCATTGCCTCTTGTTGCTTGGCACCACTGGGAAGAGCCTGGCTCCATCCTCTTGACACCTTCCCTTCAGATACTTATAGACATCAGTGAGGTCCCCTCTTAGTTTTCTCTTCTAAGGCTGAACAGGCCCAGCTCCCTCAGCCTTTCCTCATAAGAGAGATGCTCCTGTCCCTTAATAATTTTCATAGCCTGCTGCTGGACCTCTACCAGGAGCTTCGTGTCTCTTTTGCCCTGAGGAGCCCAGAACTGCAGACAGCACTACAGATGTGGCTCCACTAGGGCTGAGTAGAGGAGCAGGATCACCTCCGTTGACCTGCTGGCAGTGCTCTTCCTAATGCACCTTGGAACACCATTGGCCTTCTTGCTCACAAGGGCACACTGCTGGCTCATGGACAGCTTGTTGCCCACCAGGACCCCCAGGTTCTTTTCTGCAGAGCTGTTTTCCAGCAGGTCAGCCCCCAGCCTGTCCTGCTACATGGGGTTGTTCCTCTCCAGGTGCAAGACCCTGCATTTCCCTTTGTGAAATTTCAAAATGTTCTGCTCTGCCACTCCCTCCAGCCTGTCAGGGTCTTCTGAAGGGCTGCAGAGCACTTGGGGGGATGGGTCCTCCCAGTTATGTATCATCAGCAAACTCACTGAGGAGGCATCCACCTCTTCATCCCTGCAGCTGTGGCACTGATCACAACCCTGTGAGGTTGCCATTCAGTCAGTTCTCAATCCAGCTCACTGTACACTCATCCAGGCCATTCTTCCCAAGTTTGCAAGGCACAGAGAACTGAGTTTCCATCCCATCACTGACAAGAGGCTTACCAAGGCAGAAGACTTCTGTGAGTAAGAGTATATTAAGCATGATATAATCAGTATTTGCTTGCCTTGAATCCAGACATAAATACACTAAAGCAGCAAACCCAGCAATAACGAACTAGCATTTTGTAACACAACTAATCATATGAATATATTATATATGGAACCAAAAAGAGACAGACACTTGGGGTATATTTTCACAAAAGGGATACAGAAAAACATCACCAAGTAATAAAATCTAGAAAATAAGAACTAAGGATGCAGAATAAGCAGGAAAGAAATCTGGCAAAATCAGAACAAGTTCTAGTCCTAGAAAAAAGAAAGAAGTTAAACCATTGGTAGAAGAAAATATCCTCTGCTTGTTTTGATTGGGAAGGGGTGAAGAACACTAAAACATCAAGGATGAGCAAGGAAGAACAGGGAGAAAAAACATCCACTTTAGTTCTATCCTTACTGAAGAGCTCTCAAATCTGACCACCCCAACATCAGAAATTCAGGCTCTTGAGAATCACCACAACAATTACCACGGCAGGCACATAATTGCAAAAAGGGGTCTACTGTCCTGGATGTGTAGGAAGATAACACATCAAGGTTTGAATTGCACACCTGTGAAAAACAAAGGACCTTAACTTATATTTTTACGTTTTATTATCTGATCAAATGAGGCCACCAAGTGGCAATGTAAATATTTTAAGTCACAAAAGAAAAGTGTAATAACTTCTAATAACATAACTTTCAAATATGCAAAAAGATTAATGAAGAGAGATGAACATGGATTAAATTTTATGTGCCATGACATAGAGCAGTAATCTCATTTATGGTTCACAAGCATAGGTTTCAAAAACTGTCTTCCAGTGCTCAAGTCGCGATGCCTTCAAATATTGTTTTCCTATTCATTTCAGGCAAGCAACCTCAAACTGACTTGCAACAAGTTTTAAAACTCACAGATTGAAATTTACACCCTTCCAGTCCTAAATCACAAACATGCTTCATATTTCAGTGGCTTTTTTTTTGGCCAGTTCTACTATGATGATGTCATTTGTAAAATTCAGCTTTTGTTCTTATCCGCCTTCTGTTCATGCCTGTCACTCAAGTGTGCTCTAAAGAGGCATATGGTACTGTGCTTTCCTCAACTGCTTTCACTCCTTCCACAGAATTAAGTATCAGCAGGATGGCAAAAAAGAAGGTGGGTGGAATTCCATCTTCTAAAACACCCTCAAACATTTCTTTTAAAGTCTCCTTTACAAATTTTTTAAGACATAAGGATAAGCAATAATGCCAAAGTGCAAGATACAAATAATCGGACTAATTTACCCAATCTGATAATTCATGTAGGAAACAGGATTTGCAAAAATACAACCAGAATTTCAAATGATACCTACCATGTTTCAGTACAAAGATATTGATAAATCAAATATACATAGATATACAGATATGCTAATAAAAAAAAGCACAACAAAGCAAACAAAAAAAAAGCCCAAATAATTTCAAACCACAAACTTTTAAAACAGCAAGCATGTATGCCTCTTACACATACACAGAGCTAAGCAACTGACTGAAATTCATGAGATGGGCTCCAAATTATCTGAAAGTGCAATAGTGAAATATATTACATTTCATACTATATATGCAATACTCAATTTCTGTTTTGCTCCTAACTGAGGGAGTTTTATGTGATATCTTCATATCAAGTTCATTTTCTCCTACTGTAAATCACAATACAGTGTTAACTTCTTGTCGATTAACGCTGGCCAGTAGCTAAGGTCCACAGAGCCACTCATTTACTTTTGTCCGGTGGCATAAGAGAGAGAATTGTAAGGTCAAAAGCAAGAAAAATTGTGGCCTGAGTTAAAGACAGTTAAAAAAGTGAAGCAAAGCAGTGCATGTAAGCAAAGCAGAATAAGGAATTCATTCACTTATTCCCATCAATAGTCAGATTTTTAGCCATTTCCAGGAAAGTGAGGCTTCATCATTCATAACAGTTACTTGGGAAGAGAAATGCTGTAACCTCAAATGTTCCCATTTCTTCCTTCTGTGACTGAGTTTTTACCACTGGACACAATGCCATATGGTATGGGATATCCATTGGGTCAGTTGGAGTCAGGTGTGTGGGCTGTGTTCTGTGGAGGTCAATAAAGCTAAGTTGATCCCAGGGAGGCAAGAAACTGGAATCCTCTATTCGTACAAAAATGGTATTTTTATGGGTCTGGGGTACTACACATTCATGGCGGGGTTGGCATATTCATCGGAGGGTCAGCTTATTACAACTGGGGGCTTTACAGAGATGAGGTAAAAGGCGAAAACCCAGGTTTACAAATTTTGGGGTCTTAACACTTACATCATAGGGGAAAACCCATTTTATCTTAGGGGAATTACATGGGGGGAATAGGTATTCAAGTTTACAGAATGTACAGGATTCAGGTAACACAAAGGGAGAGATATAACACAATAGGTCTTTGATAGATGTTTGATAATATCAGGATATGGTCTCTCTGGCTTGGACAGGGCACTCCACACTGGTGATGTCCCATGTGCTTCTTAAACTGAGTTTTTTTTCCCCAGCTCTCGTAGTCCAAAGCCTTTTGCTGAGACCGCTCAAATTCCTTTCTGCAGATATGTGAATTTGGGATCCAGCAGTGTTCCCTCACAGCTTCTTGTGCAGCCACAGCATCCTCACTAGCTGGGAAGTGCAAGAAGCAGAGATAGCTTTGACTCTATATAAACACTGTTCAGCACCAGCTAAAATATTGGTGTGTTACCAGCACTGTTTTGGTAAGTAATCCAAAATGCAGCACCACACTTGATGCTATAAAGAAAATTAACTGTCCCTGCCAGACTCAGTACACAACTTGTAGAGTAAGTTTCAAGCGGAACTAAACCTTGCAAATATTTGATTTGTTCAGAAGTGAGGTTTTAAAGTTGCAAACTGTACTGAGTCAAACTCACTAAGAATGCAATAAAAGGTTTGACTTTTAGATTTTATTTTCTAATGTGCTTATGTCTTCAGAAAATAATTCAAGTGAATGAATTATGTCAAATTTGATAGGGGAGCACTTTTTAGATCAACAATATCCTTACTGGAGTTTTTGCACTTCTGTTTAAAAATCATCTTATTATTGACTGAAAGCCAGTAAGTCTGGAGAAGCACTTCTGAGTCTTTTGTTCTTTGAGATGCAGCAAATTTCATACAGGGATTGCTATCTGTAGATCCAAATGTATTTTGTTCATTTAATATTCCTCATTGCCACTCTACCAGTCAAAGCTGCTCTATTTATTCACATAGTGAGACTTCAAATTCCTACTCCAGCAATACTGTTTCTGACTATTGTAAGTAATGCATTCCAGTTTCACAAGGTTGAAATATAACAGGAGTTAGTTCCCAGTAGGTTTGGTTTTGTGGGAGTTTTTTGTATACTTTTTTAGAATTCACTCATTACCCATGCCCATGCTTTCTTTACGGACTTTCTTTAGTGAAGCCATGTACTCTGGCAAACACAGCTATTAGTATCTTATTAATGCTTTAAAGCTAAAAACATTATTATAGGTAACTGGTGGAAGTCTATGCATCAACTCACACAAACATTGTGTTGTCATTGACATGGTACATTCACATTATGCATTCTGTATTCAGAAACTTGAGAGCCAAAAGTACTTTTTCTTATGAAATTAATTATAGGAATAATTCTAGAATGCAACTATCAAATGTGAATCAAAATAGTTGTGCTGATTTTGACTGGGGTAGATTTAATTTTCTTCACAGTAGCTAGTATGGGGCTGTGTTTTGGATTTGTGCTAAAAACAGTGTTGATAACCAGAGATTTTTTTAGTTATTGCTGAGCAGTGCTTGCATAGAGTTGAGATCTTTTCTGCTTCTCACAATGGCCAGCCAACAAGTGGGCTTGGGGTGCACAAGAAGTTGGAAAGACACAGCTAAGACAGTTGACCCCAGCTGACCGAAGGCATGTCCCAAACCATATGGTATCATGCCCAACATGTAAAACTGGGGGAAAAAGAAGGAGGGCATGTTTGGAGTGATGGTGTTTGTCTTTCCAAGTCCATTACATGAGGGAGTTTTGCTTTCCTGCTGAACACCTGCCTGCCCACGGGAAGTGGTGAATGAATTCTTTGTTTTGCCTAGTTTGCATGTGCAACTTTTGTTTTACTTATTAAAATGTCTATCATAACCCATGAGTTTTCTCACTTTTACTTTTCCAATTCTCTTTTCCACCTGACTGGGGAAGAGTTAGCAAGTGGCTGTCTGAGAATTAGTTGCCAGCTGGGGTTAAATCACAGCAACAGTTTAGGCAGGAAGTGACCAATAGGAGTAATTTTTCTACCTGCTCACAGCAGGATCAACTTTGAAGTTAGATTAGGACATTCTGATTCTTCATTCAGTTAAGTTTTGAGTATCTCCAGGACAAACATCATTCAGCTGCTCTAAGCAATCCATTCCAGTGCTTTAATATCTTTGCTGTAAATTTTTCACATCTATCCCTTGTTGCCGCATACGACAATTGCCCCTTGTCTGTTTGCTATGCACTCCTCAGAAGAGCCTGTTTCCTCTATCCTCCCATTAGCTAGTTGAAGGCAATGAGATTTTTCCTGAGTCTATTTTCTTACAGGCATTAAAAATTCAGGAGTTAATACAGTAAATTTCCTAACAAATTTCTTGAGCTTTCCAAGGCAGTTGATGATATTCAAATTATTATTTTTTCTTCTTTTAAAGTCTTCCGTAACCTTTTTATGTTTTCTGCTTGGATAAAGCAGTAGTAGAAGATAAATTATATTTGAAAGAAAGCAATGATTTTTTAAAAGATCCATTTACTTGAGGACTAAAACCTATCAATATTGAAACCTAAAGCTTGGCCCAACAGATAAGCCTGGTTTGATCTTAAATCTCTTTCAAGAACAAATATAAAAAGTTGCAGTTTCTGGGAAAAAGGCAGAGGAGAAGAACAGAGAGGATACTTTTGGTTTTGATATATGCGGAATAGTTTTCCTGTTGTTTGTTGGGTTTTTTTGTTAGGGTTTTCTTTGATAAAGTATCAGTAATTATCCACTATGTTTATCATCAGTTCAAGAACAACAGACCTTGCAGCTGAAATTGCTCATCTGCAGAGATTAAATCTACTTCAGCCTCAGCTTGAACTTAATCGAAAGATCATTCAAGCTGCACGAATCTCTTAACAGAAGCTACAGATACAATGGGCCTTAAAAAAGACTCTGAGAAGCAGAAAGAAACCTGAAGGCAGGCTCTTCGCTTCTGAGAAGCAACAAGTAAAGCATTTTCCCTTGATAGTCTGAAAGAAAAAGCAAAAAACAACAGCTAGTTTCAATCTTGTACTAGTAGAGCCATTTAATAAAAAAAAAAAAGTGTTACTCTCAATTTCAATGTAGGAAGAATTTCCTCCCTCAGGTTTATCTGTGCCCCCATTTCTTTTATGATGTTTCTGGACAGGGGAGGAAGAGAGGCAAGGAATAGAATGATGAACTACCTTATAGTGAATTTGAATAATATGCTTGGGAAAATATCTACCCAAGCAAAGATTAAGCTTTACCTTAGGGAAGGTAGAACAGTTTACTTACCATTTGATATCCAGGTCAATGAACATAAAGATTAGTTCAAACTTATTCAGCTCCATATCAAGTGGGGTGAGAATATAGCATATCAAGTAATATATGATGAACTTGGAAGGTTTGGTGTTGACACTTGAATCTATTTAGGAAATATCTTCTGATGAAAAAAAGTTTATATGTTACTACATTTGAAAAAAATGGTCATCCATGTGCTAATCTACTTTTGAAAGTTCCTATGTCAACACAATTTCTCATCATGTAAAGAAACTGGCAGTCAGTAACTAGACACAGTTCTCGTTTGACAGGATCTCTTAGAAATAGAAAATCTACAGGTGATATCCTCAAAAAAACATAATTCGGGGGGGATTTGCATATCAATAAATAGATTTTTTCATATTTTTATATTATATATATTAATAGGAATTGATAGGTTGGAATTTAATAGACCTTGTAGGAATATCATGTGCATAACACAGTAGAATAAAGAGTTGTGACAAAATTTATTTCCCCATTCATTCTTGTTGCAAATAAATGAAGCTATTTTCTTAAGCAGAAACAGAATTCTTCCCATAAAGGAAGCAAACCAAATCAATCCATACAGCTTCACATCTCCCCAGCTATCCTGCCAAATCTACTCCTTCACAGCCACAAAATGCAATTAGGTTACTGCTAGATTTTCTTCAGAAATGTATCATCCTGTCTTTCAGTGACTTGAACTTCATGCCATTCTGCGTCTCATGTAGAACTTGACACCAAGGCAAAGCCAGAGCTCTTCCAAGCATGCTTAGAAATCATACCTTTGTTCATAGCTTTACTTTGGTGTCAGAGTGCATTCCCATTTCATGCCCATATTCCTACAACTATGGCCTCTAAAGCCTACATATCCCATTAGGCATTGTCAGGCATTGGAATGGACTGCCCAGGGAGATGGTGGAGTCACTATCCCTGCAGTGTTCAAAAAGCTCTAAGTGCTACAGTCTAATTGACAAGGTGGCGTTTGGTCAAAGGTTGGACTCGATGGAGGTCTTTTCAAACCTTAATGATTCTGCACTTCTAATTAATGACTGACAGCACTTTTAACTTCGCAAGCTACAACCGGGGAAGTTCACACATCTTAGACGGCGACCCGCTAGAAGGAGGAAAAACGGATAACCATTAAAGGAAGGCCACGATTTCACAGACGTTTAGAGGGCTGCAGGGCTCGCTGAGGGTCCTGAAGGACCGGGGCCCCCACGGCCCTCCCGCCGCCTCAGGTGCGGCGCCC
Organism: Lepidothrix coronata; assembly: GCF_001604755.1. Classification (NCBI taxonomy): domain Eukaryota; kingdom Metazoa; phylum Chordata; class Aves; order Passeriformes; family Pipridae; genus Lepidothrix; species Lepidothrix coronata. The sequence continues at coordinate 31,296 of NW_016690574.1, forward strand.
CCGCCCGCTCCCGCTCCTCGCTGCAGCGCCCCCCGGCGGCGGCGGCGGCGCGCCCCCCCCGCGCGCTGATTGGCTGGCGGTGCCGGCGCTCTGCGGCGCTGTGGCGGCCCTGCTGCCGGCGCGGGGGGGCCGAGCCGCCCCCGCCGCGGGGACCCCGCGCAGCCCGCCCGGCCCACCGCCTGCCGCGGGCGCTACGGGGCCGGCCGGCGGGAGGAGGAGCGGGGGAAGCACGGGGGTCTCCTCCTCGGCTTCCGCGTGCGGCGGCGGCGGCGGCGGGCGCAGCATCCTCGAGAGCGAGAGGCTGGGAACAAAGGCTCCGCGCCAGCCTCGGCGGCTCCACCTGCCCTGCCCAGCGGAGATGGCGTCCCTCGGCTTAGGGGGGCTCAACGTCTCCGCCCGCAGGAAAAGCGTCCCGTCCCGCAACGCCGCGGTGGAGAGGCGGAACTTGATCACGGTGTGCAGGTGAGCCCCGGCCTGGCCCGCCCGAGGGCATCGTCCTTTCCCTTCTCGCTCCCGCCGCTGCCCGGGGGCCCATCCCGCCCCCCGCCCCCCACCTCGCGCAGGTGGGTCGGGGGCGGGAGCGCAGGCGGCCTCCCCGCCGCAGCCCGGTCGGGGGGAGGCAGGCCAGGGGTAGGGCAGTCTCATCCATCCGTCCATCCGTCCATCCGTCCATCCGTCCATCCGTCCATCCATCCATCCATCCATCCATCCATCCATCCATCCTGACTCAGCTCCTGCGGGAAGGTGTCCCGGCGGCGGCGAGGGGCAGGGGCTCACCGGCCAGCGCCGCTGCTTCGGGGCGTCAAATGGGGTTTTTTTGGTGGGAGGGGGTCGCATGGAGCGGGGGACTGAGAGGTTGGTTTTGGGCACCATGCTTGAGTTCTCGGGCGCAAGGCGTGTGCGGGAGCAGGGCAGGGCAAGCTGAGCCCTGGGCAGCGCCAATTGGACGCTGCCCGTCCTCGGGCAGAGCTGGAGCAGCGGCCGCTTCCCTTGGATGGCCGCGGTCCGGCCGCTTGTGGGGTTCAGACTTCATACGATGTCTCAGACGTGAAGGCGTTCGAGCCCTGTGGAAGCGGCCGAGCGTGTGCTCCTGCGAGCGGGCCGGTGCCGCAGGAGCATCCCGGGGAGGCTGCGCTCCGGGATATTTTTATCTCCGAAATCTAGATCAGGAGATCTGCAGTACGAACTAGAGCTACTGTATTCAAACATTATTTTTTCTTAGCATCTTGGTGCTGAGCTTATGCAAGCTTAGCGGTATGGCGTTCCGTGGAAGCGTTTCCACTGCTGTCACTGTGGAATTCATGCAGCGTTTTCCAGGTGTGCGGCACTGACCCGTTACGTCATGGCAAACTTTTAAATGCGGGCATGTGCTGGTAGCAATGACTCGTTTGTTTCAATTGCTTAATTTTGAAGTTAACAAACTAATTTGCATATTATCTGGGAAAGGTCTTCAGCAGATCCATGCGGGTTACGATACAGTTTTACTTCTCACAGATCTTAATAAAGTTCCAGGACAACTAGTAAATAATTTTATACCATCACCACTTAATGCTGCAGCAGTATTTAAAAATATTTTTCCTTTTTTCTTTTATTGCATATTGATAATAGGTTTTACAGCTGACTCCATCATTCATATACTGCAAGGAATTTGCTTCAATATTCCTTCAAGTCATAGTATCTGCATTTCAGAGTAGCATTAATACTATTCTATCTTTTCCCAGGCTTTTGTGCTTACTTCTGTTCCTACCTGTGAAAAAGATATGCAACAAAAACAAAGAAAAAGAAGATTTTTCTCAGACTTGCTGAAGCAGATAAAATAAAAGAATAAAGGTTTTCAGTTTCACTATGATTACAGAGATGCAGATATTGCCAATCTGTGTGTTCAGGAAAACATCAGTATTATTAAGTAATGACACAATCGTACAGGATATAAACAGTTCTTTTAAAAAGAATATATTGTATTCTACAGAACTTGCTGGTTTTTTCTGCCTTCCATTTGAGGCAGTGCTCTTCTGTATTCTGTACTGTTACATTTTAGTTTTTGTTTTATCATTGTCCTGCAGTTAAAATGATGGTGTAATGTATTTAAAGATGCTTAGAAAGCAGAAGGAATTCAGTCAAACATTTATAAAACAGGGAGCTACTGCAGAAACTACTTGAAATTGGTGTATTTTAATTATTTTCAGTGAAACAATTTAATTTTGCTGTATCTTCACAAAACCTGAAATTCTTAGTTTGTGAATACACATCAAAATTTGGAAAGCATGTTGAGGAAAAAGGATTTTGCATTATTATGATATGTGTACATTTGTTTGTATTTTTATTCTTCTGCCAGTGTAAGACTAAATATTTAAAAGATTTCTGTGCTTTGCTGTAGTTCTATACTATTATTCTATACTAATAGTTTGTATTCTTCAAAATGGCATTTTAATGACATTTCCCAAACTGCAAGCTAAATAAATTTAAAGAATCATTTCATTCATTTGAAAACTTAAAAGGAGGAGCAGAATTTGACAATGAAAAGTGACAAATTCATACATCAGTCTAATTTTCTGCTTTTTTACTTTTTGATTAGAGGCTTGTGGCTGTTTTGGAAATAAGCCTATACATGTGAGATATATCCACAAAAGATTTGGCTTTGGTTTGGAGTTATACAAGAAATTTGGGAGACCTTCTTGTGTATCTTGCACCCTACCCCAAAAAGACTAAGTCTTTCTTATTTAAGAATGTTTCCAGCTTACATAATTCAGAAGGTCTTATTAAGGTTGGAGAATACTACTGTTTCTACATTTTTTTTTGGCTCAAACAAGAGTAGATTCGTGACAGAGAAGAACATGTAAGAATCCAAAAACATCGGGGTTAATGAAGGTCATTTAGAAACACTGATATTGGAATCTCTCCAGTGGCAGTTACTATATTTAGAAAAAATTCAAACCCAACAAAACCTTATTGTTGCAGTTACACAGTGGAAAATGATTGGAAAAAGACTCTTTTTTAAAGAGTCTTGAAGCAACAGGTATCAGAGCTATATTACTGCTCTGCTCCTATAGTCCACCAAAAAGTTAATTTTAGAAAATTTTTAGTTTGTTTTCAAGCCACTTTACTTTCTCATGCTCCTTTGTTGCAGTTTCCCTGTTAACCTCTGACGTGTGGGTGGACTGTTGCACTGGGGAGATTTAGACTGGATATTAGGAAAGATTTCATCTCTAAAAGGGTGGTCAGGCATTGAAACGGAATGCCCAGGGAAGTGGTGGAATCGCCATCCCTGGAAGTGTTCCAAAAAGATGTGTGTGTGGCACTTGGGGACATGGGTTAGTGGTGGACTTGGATTGGATTAACAGTTGGACTCAATGATCTTAGATTCTGTGAAGCTGGGAGCAACAAAGGGAACCAAGGAAACAGCTCTAGCTCTACCTATATGGACATTTTTTTCTTCATAGCTCTTGTGTACTTTAGACCTGACCTTTTGTTTCTTGACTTTCAGTCGCCATGTGGTTCCATATAACTGTGCAAGAGCGTGGACTTTCTTGTCTGGGGGGCCATACAGTGGAAACAACACATGAGGCATCATTGATGACTGAGGAAAATGCTTACCCAATGCTTACACTGTAACCTTTTTCAAAGGCAAAACTTCTACCTACCTTAAATCCTTTTTTCCAATCTGCATGGTAAGCATGGCGAAGCGTGAATATCTAACATGCAAAATGTGCTTACGACTTTTAACTTGCACTTAGAGATATGTTTGCCTCCTTGTAGTATTTGGAGAAAAAAAGACAACTCAGAAGTATTTGCCTAAGAGGTTTTTTGTTTTAAATCTCAAGAAAATATTTCTGGTGAATCACATTTTGCCTTGTTGTGTCCTTATCTTCCTGGTCTATGGAAGTAATGGGTACATACTTGCACTCCCTGTCAGTCCTCCTAAAAGACAATTTAACCTAACTTGACATAGCTATAAAGGTTGCTTAGGTTTCTGGTGAAAGTGTAGAGTAGAGAGATGAAAATTAACATTTCCATGGAGTACATGGTGGCAGTAATATGACCACTGAAAAAGAACACCATTATTGATGATGAGCTCTTAGACTGTCTTTTATAATCGGACCCAAGGTATGTAGAAGTTGTTGTATCCTTAAAAACTAGATCTTTTTTCTTCAGTTGAATTGCAGAATGCTTTAAAATTGAAAATATAAAATAAATTTCTTATCTCTGATTTTTAGAAGTGTATGTGAAATTGCTCTTAAGTGTTTCTTCTTGAATATATCTCCATTTCTGAATAGGTATTTGATACAGTAATAATCAGTGAACTGTTAAGTAGGTCGTTGAATACAGGAAAAATAGACATGGCTATATATTGTACTCTACTTTGTTTTGCAGTTTGTTGTTGATCCTTTCTCTGAGTTTTAAGATAATATTCCTGTATATAGTGCAGTACATCACACTGCTAACTCACTGTCTATCTTGTGTATTTATCCCTGAGAGAGTGATATGCTGCACTTTCTCTTTTTCCGACCTGCATGGTGTAAGAGGAGTTGTCTTCTTACAGTTAATATTGACTTAGTCATGGCATTGCTATATGGATTTATTTTTCAAAATTAAGAAGGTGTTTTTTGTAGATAATTTCATGGCTCTGGTATAGCTTTGAGGAAGCAATAATTTTTGCCATTAGAGTAGTCAATAGCGATTAACTGGTGGGCATGCATGTCTCTCACTTACTCAAAATTGGTTAAAAATGTGGAGGAGTTCAAAACTGAGTCATAACTTGGCACTGCAGGAGAAGCTTCCTCCCCCACCCTAATTCACTCCTAATTCCTGTCCTGCCAAAAACATTACAACAATAGAAGCTTGCGGGAAAGGTAAAATAGGGAGTCTTTATTCAGAAGTTTTCAGAGTATAACAAATTGAGTGGAAACTCTTGAGATAAATGTCAATTCAGTTTGAGCATATTAGTTTCGTTTAGTAAGTGAGCATCAGAAGGCTGTGCTGACTCCACTAAGGAGGCAGATAAGTTACTTTTATAGTACAGAGCATCTGAAACTACTACGGTTGGTTTTAGGAGTTTCAGTCCTGCCCATGCCTATGTAGTTTGCTGCTTCTGCAGCTGTGCCATAGAACTGTTTGTGTTGAGATGCAGTGATGTGTACTTATTATGAACGTATCCATATTGAAGAGTCACTTCACCCCTCCTTTCCAGTACTGAAAATCTGGAACAGTTCATAGTGAGCCCCAGAAAAAGTAGAACTGGCAGAACTGAGGAAGCCAATATGCTCAGGTATGGGATCTGGGATGAGCAGGCAGAGTGAGAACATCCTAAGCTGGTATTGTTGAGGTTTGGGTCTTGTGAAAACTATCTTCTCAGGCTCTGGTATGGCTCTATTAATACAAATAAGATTGCTGCAAAACCCCCCACAATAAATGCTCCAAAATAAGTGTTATTTTCAAATTTGAGAACATATGAAATCTGCCTTGAAACTGAAAACTAAAGAACAAGGAGCAGAAAAGAAAATAAAAATGGATTATCATTAAAATTGTGAAGGTAAAAGAAAATAATTTTTTTGTCATTTTTTTGAGGTTTAAACTATCTTCTGAATAAGAATAAAATTGTGGAAATGCAGTTGTAACTAAACACAGTGAACAGCCTAATTGATTAGTTACATTTTGTTGTGTTTTTACAGTGGCTTGATTCAGCCTTTCCTATTTCAAATGTTAGATCATTTAAATTGATAGCTTTTCTAGCATAATAATGTAGTAATATATGGTGCTGAATACCCCCATTCACAGGGAAATCAGCCTACATTAATGCACAGAGTTAACAGTGCATAAAAATTCATTGTTTTATAATATGTCTGGATTATTTTTGCATTAGGATGAAATTACAGTGTTCTCTTAATACAATAAAGTTTATACTTCTGATTCTTGGGCATAAATTTAGGGAATAAAAGGAGCATTGACGAAATGTCAAGCCAAAAATTAGTATGTTTAGGATTACAAAGAGAAACTGATGTTGGATGCTTCCGAGTGCTCGTTTTATTACAACTTCATTAGAATAGTTTAGGGAAGAGGAAAATAGTAGCTCATTTTTATATGGAATGGATGGAGATTTTTGTTTTCTTTCAGGTTTTAAGGCTTTATGCCTAAGACCAACAAGGATGATTGTATTTCCAGGCTATTTCTCAACATGTTTTGTGTTCCTGTTGCTCTGACTGAACTTGAAATCATCAAGGTGGTTTCTGGTTCTTTGCTCTTTTGGTTTAAACAAACTACTGCCCTGCTATAGAGGACCAGTAGCTATTCATATAATTTATGATAGTCCTGTACTTTTGCTCTAGGTTTTCAGTCAAGACTCTGATTGACCGTTCCTGTTTTGAGACTATCGATGATACTTCCCCTGAATTTAATAATTTTGCAGCCATTCTGGAACAGATTCTAAGTCATCGACTGAAAGGTATGTTAATAAACTTCCTTACTGGTGATGATTTTGCCATGATAATTTGTTTATAATAAACCAGAGTACATCTACAAACTCCTTGATGCTGAATGAAAGCGTTGGCTTTCTCTGTGTGTCTGTCCCATTGCTGTTACCTTCCTGATTTTTTACATTACTGTGGAAAAGTGAAAGCAACTGTTTTTGTGAAACATGTTTCCAATGATCTTGTTGGAAGCCTTCTGGGCTGGTAATTAAGCAAGTGAATGTTGCCATGGTGCTGAGCTCTATCTGCTTTTCTGCTTTATGATAAGGCTGTGTCCTAAGAGTCTGAAAGACAATTGTGGTGTTATCAGCTTTAATAGAAGCTATAGACAGCAAAGTGCTGCTCCCGTTTCTTTTTCCCTTCCTTGCTTTTGTTGCCTTCTTTTCCAGAGACTGTGTTTAGGTCCTTTAATTCCTGTCCCCCCACTCCTTTAGTGAACATGTTTTTTGCTACTGGAATCTAATGGATTAAATTGCTAATTATATGATTAAATTTAGAAAGGTCAGTTGTTGATTTTCTTCTTGTATCGAGTCAGATGTTCTAATTGAAGAAAATGTCTGTTTGCATTTTCCAATTGTTCTAGAGGAAGCTGCTTTGCTCGAGGAACAGAGTGTGCCTTAGCAGTAACAGTCACTAGAAGATGACTTTGGAAGCTTCTCCTTATTTTCAGTTCTGTGTACAGTTTCTGAAATATTTGAGGATTATGAAGGACATCATAATCATCTAAATATAGATGTGTAATATGACAATCTACTCCTTTTCATACTTTTTAATATTCATAACTAAGCTTTGTGAACAATATTGTGTGTAGGCTGACATTTGAGTAGCACAATTACTACCTGCTGTGGTTCTGTCAGAGGAGAAAAAAAAGTCACACAGTGGGGTGGAAACATAGGGTTTGTCACACTGTGACAAAGATTATTGGAGTGATTATGGGTACTTAGCAGCTTGACACTGCAGGGAAATTGCTCTCTTTTCTCCTTCTCCCCCAGCTTCAGTGATGTTAGAGCAAAAAACATTATACATTTTATTTTTTTCCACCAACCTTCTTTTGCTTCTCAGTCTGTTACTCAGGACAAGGAGTACAGGGAAGCCTTGACAGGTTGGCAAATGGGTTACAGGCAAATGGAATTTGGATTTCTCTATTTCTTACTTTAAATAATTTTTTACTTGCAAACAGCTAAATTTTTTTTAGCTGTTTCAGTCTTCCCCTTGTAATTACTAGTATGATTTTCTAAGTTTTCAGAGTTAAATAAAAATACATAAAAAGGCAGTAAATTGTGCATAGTGTTGCAAACGAGGAATATTTTGGTAATAAGCTAGTTGACTGTGCGTAGTTTTTAAATAATAAAACAGAAGTTGAGATAATAAATGTACATTGAAAATTCAAACTTTAAGAGGGTATATGTTATACAATACAGGGCTTGAAAGAAATTGTATTTTATTAATGGAAATGACTGATATATTCTGAATGCATACTTTTTGTCAGTAGGAACACACTAATGGCGGACTGGCTATTGCAGTAGGTTGTGTAAAGTGTTTTTTTGTCAGGATAATCCCATGGCAACGTAGTTAAATGGATGATCCAGAGTTGAGAATGTAGGGTGTATAAAACTTTACTTTCTTAAGGCCATGGAAAACAACAGTTCTTAATCTTTACTTCCTTTGAAAGTACTGGGTGAGGAAGGAAGATTATAAAAAAGTGTTTACTTTGCATTATTAAGTACTAAGTTTACTTTTCTAATAAAACTTTTGCTGGTAACTTTTTCTTACATTAAATTAAATATGTTTTTAAGGAGCAAAGCGTAGTCTTGATGGAATATAGTGACTGTTTCTGCTTATTGATTTCATGTTTAATTAGGATCCAGACAAAAAAAAAATAAAATAGAAGGAAAAAGGGTGGGCGTTTTAAAGGGAAAGGAGTTCAGCTACAGGGATTAGGATCTTATGCCTTTTTTAAAACCATTGCAATCAAGAATTCTGAAATAGTAGTTCTCCAAGCTTCATCTTCCTTGGTGTTCTGCTAAAAATGCCTGTTGTAGCAACACAAGCACCATTTAAAAATGGATTCTTAATAGGTAACTGATCTGATGTCAGCTCCCAATAGCAAAAGGGTTATGAAATAGCATTCTTAGTGGTTTTGTTGATTTGCTTTTTCCATTCAGTATCACTGAAGAATTAAGTTTTGAAAGTTTCTTTCAAAGTCATCCAGTCCTACCTCTTGCTCAAAGCAGGGCTGTCTCGGATTGCTCATGACATTTTCCAGTTGTGTTGAAAATCTTTATGACACTTCTTAAACTCAGTGCAGTTTGCTACAGATTTTTATTTTTTTTCCCCCCTCTTACTTTGTGCTTACCTTTCCCTAATATTGGCTGTGGTCTTCAATGGACCCTGTAGTGAGCCAGACAGAAAGTCAAACATGCAGAAAACTAATCACTTTCCCCATGGATGCACTTTTTTAGCTCAGCTGCTCATTTTCTTAACAGTGTTTTAGATATGGGTGTTTGCTTAGTAACAAAATGAGATTGTCGAAACTACATCAGCTCATACAACAAAAGTCTGTGAATGCTGCTTGAACAGGTATCTGTTCATGCGATACAGAAGACTTGGCACATATGGCACCACAATAGTTCCCAAAAAGGTAACATAACATGCTATGATGCTACCTTACAGTTACATGTACACCACTGACCATAAGTGGCAGTCAGGAAGAGGCCACTGTTGTCAGTAAAAGCAATCTGGCTCACAAGCTATTTTGAATTGCCCTAAGGAAGAGAGAGAGTTTGAGCAATCTGTATTAACTGTCTTTTCAGGCATTGCAAGCTACTGACTGCCTTATGATCTAGGAATTGGAGATCTATATCCCAGTACTGTATGTGCAGTATACCTGGTGCTCCCTAGGAGTGCTGGATTGATTGAGAATGTGGAGTAGATCAAAGATTGTAATAAGGAGGATATAAAGTATGTGTCCTTCTTGTCATTAAAGTAAACTGTGTGGCATGCTTGCTGGCAAAATAAGATACTACTGGACAGGACAGTTGAAGATCTTGAGAAGGTAGGAGAGGAGGAGTAACAGAAAAAAAAAGATTGACTAATTACTCTTTTGTTCCTTCTCAGGAATAAGAATTTTCATGGTTCTGTAATACAGCAGAGACTAAGCGTTATTCTGGGAGGGTGCAGAGACAATTTATTTGAAGGTCCCAGGACCAAATAAGACCTATAGTCCTGAAAGGAATTTTACAGATCTGTATATAAGTATATGTGTGTTTGATAATCTTAAAGCAAGGTGAGTAGTTTCAGGAACTGTTTTTTTCCCAGATACTTGTTTGGAATTTGTTCTTTCTTAACCATTCTGTACCATGGAGATTAAGCTATATCTTGTAATTGACTGCATGGTTTCTTGTTTTCACTGCTGGCCACAAATTTTTCTGGTACGTTTCCTGTAAGCATCCTTTTTTGTAAGGTCAGCTAAGGAAATATAGTTAGTGAAGAAATGGTAGGGGCATCAGAAGTGTTCAGCAATAGTACTTGGGATTTGATCTCAGATCTCAGGCATTTCCTAGCTCAATTAAAACCTGATGTCATTTCGAAGTGATGTATATTTTGTCTTTACTCTTGCCTTTTTCTATCACTTCAAATTAGTGTTAACTGAGTTCGTACTGAAAAATATGAATACCTATTGTAGATTTTTATGGCCATCTCAAACATATTTTTGAAAGCTAATGTCATGTATTTGTTGACTTACGATGTTTTCAATGTAATATCCTTCACAGCACAAATTATTTATATCCAAACTGCTAGCTAGTATGCATGCTTAGAAATAGTTTTGGTGTATAAATTCTGTCACTGACAATGTATCTAGTGCATCTTGTTTGTGACTTCTGTAATTTTTGCATATCATGGTTACTGTGAGCTTACTTGTCATCCGTACACTTACTTGCATTTATCACCATGACGACACAAGACAGGATGCTGTATTGTGCTATTTTGACACTTTCACAACTTTGTGTGCCTTTTTGCTGTACGTTTAGAAGGCATTATAAACACCTCAAAAGCTTCTGCTAAGAGTTGCCCATGGAAGCTGCTTGTCTCTATCCAACCTATGTTATTCCTAATTTTAATGATTGTGGAGTTTGTTTTCTCACTTTTCTTTTTTCTTGCAGAAAAACTACAATGAACAGTAAACTTTTAGGGTGATCAGTGGTGCTTGAGTGGAAAGATAAATGTAATAATTCTCTTTTTTTCCTCATTCTATAAAATGTTCTAGTTTCATGTGTCATCAACAGTTTGGTGGTAGTAATTGTTAATGGCTGTACTAGTGATGTTACTGGTAAATATTCAGGTTTTGCTCTTCATAGTAGGGGAATTATTAAATAAGTAATTTTTGAAGGAGTAAAAGACTTTTCTTATATCTGCATTGCACAATTTATCCCTTCCCGTATGAGTTTGGTTTACCTATTTATTTTAGGAGGAAAAAAAAGTACTTACTACCACCTGCTAGTTCAGAGTCTCTTTCAGCAATTAATATTAATATAATTTTTATTAATAAAAATTCCCTGAATTCTAATAAACAGAGGTTAAAAAGGGAAAGGGTACAAATTAGATCTGCAGAAGACAGTTTGTGCTTGCAGGTCTAGGTCACAAGTGAGGAAGCAGGGTTCTTCGAGTTTTGCATTAATGTATTATATGCTTGCCTTTATTAGTTGGCACTGGAATTGGTGATACAAAGTCATCTTCACACTTTAGCTGCATTTAATTTTGCAGGTATAATCCCCAGGCAGAAATGTTTCTGATACAGTGAAGTGTAAGAAAAATACCTGTAGCTTTTCATATTGTTAAAATGCCTCTGAATTTTTGTTGTTGTCCCTTACACTCGGCATTTTAACAAAAACAGTAAGTTTACAAAAACACTTACCTTTTGGAAATTCTTTTATTTTAGTCCTTAGAGCTGAAAAAAACTACAGTAACTGAAGCACCTTGGAATTTTATTTTTTCTTTGGCATACTGAGTAATATATGTTAATTTGTCCTGCTTGCTTTTTTTTTTAATAAGTCTTTTATCAAGCTTTGAATTTAATAAATATGTCTGTGTGAAGTAAGCAAATGGGCCACAACATCAAGTTACATGCACCCTCTAGGCGAAAAAAACCCTGCCACTTGAATTTCTTCAGATCACAGGGGACAGATCTTTGACACTACTTTGGCTATGCCTGGAGATAAGTCAAGTCATGTTAAATAAAAAATCCTTGTCAACATGTTTTGGCATTTTATTTTCAGTAAGTATGATTTACTGTATCAGTTTAATATACTCTTTCTTGAAATTTGAGCTTTCCAACAGGAAAAGAATTAGAAGTCTTTCTGATACATTAATACAGCTTCTGAAGTATAACTCAAGACTTCAAATAAAATTCGCTTAAAAATAAGATCTCATTTTATATGCAGAAAAGGTTTTGCACATAGTAATGATGGCAGTCACCAGAGGGCAATGTTCACCTTACTTGTTACATACCTGTTTGCAGGTATGTACTAAGTGTGAACATTGTGCTGTTCAATCTGAAAAACAGGGCTGAACTGTTGTGGCTGTGATGAAATTTATTCTGTGTGGAGAGGTCGCAAGTAGTATGTATTTTCCCTTTCATTTTCTAACTGCAATACATTGCAAGCTGGAAGAAATATAAAGGATTTTGGTTAAAGTTTCAGAAGAGAGAATGATTTGCTCAATTCATTTTGGTCAGCTTCCCAAGGAGAAGTGTACTTATAATAAATTGTGACTGCAAAAATTTTTTGATTATGCATCAGTTTCTCCTCCAGTGAAAGCACATTTTGTAAACTTCCAGTCTGCTTCTAAAATAAAGATACCACTGCCACAGCTGGCTAACATTGTTTATTTTTATTTAGTAATTTTTTTGAAGAACAAAACTCTCACTACTTGACTGTATTAATGAAATGTATGTACTACCTAAAACAAATAACAGAAATACTTTTTGCATCATATTTTTAAATCACAACAGTCTGTGCTCTATTGTGATTTAAAAGATCTGTGAAGAACTCTTGCGTATTGTTGTAGCATACCAACAAGGAGAAAACCAATAAGGTACACATAGGTAAACAAATGCCCCAAACTTCTCTTTGTGCATCACTTTCAAACCAGGGTGAGCTGTGTAATGCAAATATTTTACACCTGTGAGCTCATTTTCAGCAGGAATTTATGGACTTGCTTGTATAAAATTCTGTCAGTACAGGCAACATTTAGGGGAGTATTTAATTATATTTATCTCCAATAAGCAGAAAGGGAGGTTCATAAGTTTTTAAGTCTCTTTTATTTTGATTTAAGGTCAGATCACCTGGTTTGGCTATGAAAGTCCTCGTAGTTTCTGGGACTACATTCGCGTAGCTTGCCGAAAAGTCTCGCACAATTGCATCTGCAGTATCGAGAACATGGAGAATGTCAGTTCTTCTAGAGCTAAGGTAGGGAAGAGAAAGGTCAAACTGACTGTTTTATTACATTGTTCTGTATGAAATACAACTGATATTTCTGTACCTGGAATAAAACCATATTACTAAGCTTACCCCACAAATTTTTTTGTTGTTTGAAATTTTTTTTTTTTGGTACCTAGTAAATACTTACTTTTTAAAAACCCACTTTTAAATCTGAATGAGTTTACTTTAAAATTTATGTTATTCAGTAGAAAAAATTCTGAAATTGTCTATTCAGTGAGCATATTGTGTTATAAAATGATTGTGTTCGTTGACTTAATTGTCTTCATTGTTTTTGGCCTTACATAATTTTTTGAAAATGCAGTACGTTGAGGGAAATTAAATTCCTGCAGGCCTGCCAACAACTATTATTTTAAAATTGTAGAAATGCGATGACTTTATTTCTTTCCCCTCCTGATAGTTTTGTGTATAATTTATGCATAAATAGAAAAGGTGTGATCAGCTTTTGAGTTTGTTCGTGTGATTGTACAGGAATCCTGTCTAAATAATAGATTTATTTGCTAATAAAGATCTATTCTTTTAAAGGATCTACATAAAAATAACATCGCAATTTGCTGAGTTGCAATGGAAATCGTAAGGAAGTAACAATTTAATGTGTTTATAGCCATATGAACTGAATAAGAATAAGCTTTAAACTGACCTATCGTTAAATCTTAATAGTGAGAGACAGTGTAGACCAACATCCTAAATAAATACTGTTGGACAGAGATTACAAGTTTTTTCTGCTAGATTGGAATGCTCTTCAATAGCTTTTACTTCTGTGTAAAGCAGCCTTGATTGATAACTGAGAACCTTTTGACTTGAAAGTAGCATAAAAGAATGCAACAATTAATGTTCTTAATTCTTTTTATTCCTAAATGAACTGAAATCAGTTGCTTGAACAAGTATCCAAACTGTGTATTACAGCTATTTTAAAAAGCCCATAGTTCCAGATTTTTATTGTACTTTGAATTATTCACAGTTGGTGTCATTGGTGAGGTGGAAATACTTCGCTTGTTGTATTGAAAACCATTTGTAGGTTTTTTTTCAGGAGCACGACTGTCATTAGTACAGTTTAAATTACAGGTATTTATGCAACCAGTTTTCTTCAATAAAAGTTGCTTAGATCAAGCAACACCATGAATCTAGAAAATCTTTGAGGACTCTGATGATCCATAGATTGCAGAACAGTTTATTTGTTGTTTCTGCTGTTAGTCCTTTCTTTCTTTGAATAGACTGAGTTTTAAATTTTATATAGTAAATGTATCTGTAATTTGTGTGAAAGCTTTGAAACACCTAAGATTCTATGGCAAAAGATTATTTACTGGCTTTCCTATCCAGAATACTGCCTCTCTTCCTAGCCCTCAATGGACCGGAGCAGTAGACTGATAATTTGTCATGCGGCTTTTTTCCTTGCTTATGTTGAGATCTGGAAGTTCAGATAATTTGGAGAACTTATTTCCAAATCCTTTCTAGAAAAACACATGTTCTAGAATATGATGATTGTATTGCTTATATTCAAGATTTATTTTAAAGGTGTTTCTGAAGTCTAAGATTTTAATAGACGTGAATGTTTAAATTCAGTAGGTAATAATATGCAAAGCTATTTTCTGAAATGTTCTTATAAATAAATTAAAATTTTCTCTTACTCTGTGGAAAACTTCATGCCAAATAGTAGACTGAGAAGAAAATTTGTGCAGTGAGTGTGGAGAACAGTGTTGAATTTTTTAAGGGAGTGTTTTGGATGTCTGTATCTGAAAAGGTTGAGAGCATGTCAACACAAATACCAATCATATGCATCAGTTTGACTGTGGTCCAAATAAGTGTAGTGTTCAGCCTGGAAACTGTCAGCAAGGGTTTGCCAGAGCTAGTTTGCCCTGCTTTCACTGGAGGTGCATAGGTTTTAGGCCTTAGCTAAGCAGCATCATCAGAATTTGACTGTTTCAGTCATGTTCTAAGTAACTGCAACATAAAGGCAGCTATCTGGTTAAGCGTGCTTTTAATATTAGTGCACTCTGTGTTAATTTTTTTGCTGTGCTGTTGGTATTTATGAAAGCAATTTTTTTGTGTTGCTATTTAGCATTTCATAGAATCACAGAACAGTTTGGGTTGGAAGGGACTTTGAGGACCATGTGGTTCCAATCCCCTAGCCATGGGCAGGGACACCTTCAACTAGACCAAGTTGCTCAAGGTCCTGTCCAGCTGGGCCTTGAACACTTCCAGGGATGGAGCATCTACAACTTCTCTGGGCAACCTGTTCCAGTGCCTCACCACCCTCACAGTAAAAAATTTCTTCCTAATATCTAATCTACACCTACTCTCTGTTAGTTTGAAGCCACTCCCCCTTGTCCTGTCACTACATGCTCTCTTAAATAGTCTCTCTCCCTCTTTCTTGTAGGCTCCCTTCAGGTACTGTAAGGCTGCCATTAGGTTACCCTGAAGTAGGATTATAATCTACTACAGGTTATTTTGGTAGAATGTCTCTAGTGATATTCAGCTAGATGTCAATAACCACCAAATATATTAAGCTTAAAGACATCTTCCTACTCATATAACTGCTCGTAAGTTTATATGAGTTACAAGAAGTATTTCTGGTGTTCTCAAATGGACAATCATAACTGTGGCAGCTATTTGAAATATCTCTGTCTTGTAAACTACAATCCTGTGTACTAGACCAGTAAACACAGCACAGCATACTTTCCTAACAGCTATTTTTTGCTGTTGTTTATAGAACTGATTGAATTAAGTTTTGGTTTTGGACTACAAGATTTAGGCCTCTTAGATTTAATTTTGTGTCTGTATTTTATATGCACCTTCTATAATGATGTCCTTACTGAAGGGAAAAAATATTACATAATAGAAGTATGTCACTGAGTTATACTTTTTTTTATATGAATCCCACAAATATTTGAATGAACACAGAGAATTAGTTCTTACTTAAATCACTTGGAAGGTAGCTTACTGCTGCTTTACAATGGAACCAACTGGATGTTTCCAATACCGCTGACTTTAAAATTAAAAGCTTTCCTCCCTGATCTGCTTCCTCTTAAACATGAGGTTTTCAAAAGTCCAGAGTATATGATTAAAGAAAAATTCTTATTTTTTTTTTTTGCCGCCTTCAAATTTTGGATAACTTTATTTCACAATAACGTTTATTTGTGTCCTTGTAAGAATGCATTTTCTGTTTTCATTATTGCTATACTGAAGTACATCGTAGCAACCTTTTCTGTTTAGTGGTAATTTTGTTAATCTGTTCATTACTCAGGTAAACCAAATGTATTAATTTTCAGATGTAAAATTGTTTCCTTCTAAAATGCTTAAATATTTCATATCTGTTTTGTCTTGCAGGGTCGAGCCTGGATCA
This sequence comes from Lepidothrix coronata, assembly GCF_001604755.1. Taxonomy (NCBI): domain Eukaryota; kingdom Metazoa; phylum Chordata; class Aves; order Passeriformes; family Pipridae; genus Lepidothrix; species Lepidothrix coronata. The sequence continues at coordinate 47,600 of NW_016690574.1, forward strand.
GAGTAGCACTTATGGAAAAACATTTGTCTGAATACATTTCCACAGCTCTTAAAGACTTCAAAACAACCAGGTCTATAAAACTTACTTTTTCAGTATTTTAGTAAATGTTAAGTGAGTGGCTTAGGTTTGGAAGTGAAGGTTTCTCCTTATTTGTGTAGTAAAGGATATCATTAATAAAAGAGCTGTAACCTAGTAAAAGGTGTCTAGAGTTGGTATCAATTTGATTTTAGCATGAGTAAAACTGCAAAATTGAAAATCCCTTTGTGATTTTAAAAATGTGGAAATAAGTCTGGAATTCTCAAAAGGTCAAAAGAGGAGAAAACCTCTGCAAAGAGGCAACTGAATCTGAAATTGTAGCATGATAAGGATAGATGTAATATTCCTTTCAAGATTAGTTATGGTTGATGGAAAGACCTTGAGACTCAATGAAAAGTAACTTTTATAGGCACCTTTTCTGAAGAAAAAAGGAAGAGAATTCCAGGAAGCTTTTGAGAAATATAGAGTAACAGAATTAGTTATCAGGCATAACTAGGATCTTGGAATAGATTTTTGTTATAACTTCTAATGTAAAAACAGTTATGGATGAGAATATACTTTGTGATAGAAAACACTTTGGCAGTTTTGGACTGGTTTTAGATAATGTGATTATTAGATGATGTTTTATCTTGTAATGAGTGTGTCTTGTAGATTTATGAAGAAGTAATCTAAATATGAGTGAATCTATACCATGTTGTACTTTTTGTTGAACGCTAAAAGTTTTAGACATACTGAATGGACTATTAAAACAATAAGAATTTTCTCTGTAGAGATTTCTGTTCATTTAGAGAATTGTATTTTAAACCTGTTTGTCCAGAGATCTCCATATATTTTGCAGCTATTAAGGTGACTTTGAAATACAACTAGGTAAATATCCCATTTCACTGAAGTTTCAAAACCTGTTGTCTTATTTTACCCAGATTTGCTGGCATTTACAGTAGACAAGAACCTCATAAAACAAAGATTTCTGGAAAATATTAACTCATGTTTCCTCAAACTGAAAAGTCATTTATGTTTTTGAGGGGGAGATGAGGAGGAAGAGTAGGGTCACAAATTATGTATTGTCCCTGTTTTGGTAATATGCTTTGTTAGTGGCTAACAATGGTCTTATTTGATTAGCAGTTTCAAATTCATTTATTTGAGCATGTTAATGTTTAATATATTTAAATGTTCTTTCAGTGGTATAGCTTTTGGAAACAACCTCTCTTGCATTCCAAACATAGTAAGTGCAAAGTTTCTTTTGAAGTAATATTTTAAATATATCTAATGGAAATAAAAGTTACATTGTCAGATCTTGGTTGTGTGGATTTCAAATCCACTAGAAATAACGAACATACTGTCTTTTCCCATGTGGGATTTCAGATACCTAATAAGTAATCTGATTTTTTTTTTGGTGATGCTTTGCACCATTTATTTAGCATTTTAAATTATGTATTGTGCTGTATGTATATTTAATAATTATTTATATAAACTACAAATTTTTTATGTTACACATATGTGTATGTAGAATACGAAATTGATCTATCGTACTGATAGCTCTTTTTAAACCTCACTGTTGTGTTTAAGTGGCTGAAGTTAGGGCTAGTCCTTTAATGAAACAGCACATTATTAGTGCTGGATCTACATATTATGCTTGGAAGAAGGTTTTAATAAGCATGGGCACACAAATATTTTACTAACAAATTGGTCAGCACAGACTTAAGTTGTAGTGGACTGTTGTGTTGTGACATGTCAACTGCATAGCACTGAAAGAAGATTTGTGGGTTTTCCAAAGCAACTGTGGTTTTGGCTGGGTTCCTGTAGCTGACTTAAGAAACACTACCACTGCCAGGCCAACTTCACCATTGAAAGTATGCTCTCTGATTTCTTCCTAAGCACCGTTTTACAAAATAAGATGAGCACAGTACAGATTGGTACCTGGCAGTGATTTTACAAATGCCAGTGAATTGGCTTGTAATCAGCTTGTACTGGGAGCATTGCTGTTCATTCACAAATAAGAGTCACTGTGCTGAATCAGACTGTGAAGTCCATCTAGCTCAGCACTCTGGCTCACCAGTTTTGCCTCCTGGTGTCCCTCCTGAAGTCAGAGAGTAGGAAACTGAGTTTGTACATCCTAGCCTCAGTGTCAGTACTATAATCTCTGTTTTCTCAGAGGAAGTCTTACAGATTTCTTGCTTCAACTGGGAACATCCAAGGTCTTGGGCAACTCCAAATGGATATCTGTTATGAAAATACAGAAGTGGGACTTCTGACAGTATGCATTATAGCACAGATCAATATTTGGAGTTGTGCCCCAAAACATTTCTTTCCTGGATGTTCACCGTGCAGCCAACTTGAGCTCTCACTGAACCATCCAGGTGCTTTCATACAGTTCTTAAAACAGATGGAGCTTTTGGTAGGGCGGTGTTGCTGGTATTTGTCTGGAAGATAGGTTGTATTCAGTAATCTGGCACCTTTTTGCTAGAATGTATAGATGAACTGTGCACCCCAGCTCCTAGGAAGTGACCTTTCAACCTTGCCTTTGGTACTAAACAGCTCTTGGTTTCTCTGTTTCCACAAGTAATGCTCAGGTGAATTCTAGTGACCTTTCTGCCCCTGGTACTGCCAAGACTCCTTTAACACAGAAATTAAAGTTGTGTGCTACTTTGCTAAACAGACCAAATGCCTTTTTTACAAGGCCATGCATGGCATTGGTGGGTCCTATTTGCTTGCCCTGTGCATGAAATGTTTCTGTCTGGAAGTAGCTTCTGTGGTAGCTGGGAGAGAATACAGATTTCAGCCTTCACAAGTCCTCATACGCCTGGGTGTGTGAATTATATTTTGAGATCAAGGCATGCAGTTTTAAAGCCTTGGTCAAGAGGTGTTCTACAATAAAAAATGATATTAAGAGAACACTCCTTCAAGTAATGAAAACTAAATCTCAAAATAGCTGGATGCAGCATGCATCTTCCCATCATGCAGTATTTTAAGAGAATGTAAACTACGTGGAAAATAGCTGATTTGTGAAAATATTTTTTAAAAAATAATCAACTACTAGGAATAAAAAGTGAACTTTAAAAGAGGCTGCAAGTACAATTGTGAGAGACAACTTTTTCCGTGAGATGGAATCATTATTTTTTTTATGTATATGACACAAATTCTTCCTTTTAGCAGTGAAGTATAAGATACCTTCATAATTTTCTTTGCATTCTGTCCGTGCTGTTCTACTGTTAGGACTAATACTGAAAATTCTTCTTACTTCTGTCTAAATTTTTATGTGCTATAAGATTGTGGTGTTTTGTGCTCTGCAGTCTATTGGTTTGCTTTATTTGAAATGAAATATGTATGCCTTTGGGGTTCACATAAGTTGTTTTTATTTAAACTGGATTTCTTCAGTTTTCTTTTAACTATGAAAAATATTATCATTATTATTTGAGAGAAAATGGTATTAGCTGAACTAATTTCTTTTTTATTGAAGGAGATTTTACGAGGATGGAGCAATTGTTCTCGGTGAAGAAGCAAATATGCTTGCTGGTATGCTGTTGGGACTCAATGCAATTGATTTCAGGTATTATATTTGCATGCTTCATAACTAAATGCTCAGAGAAAGTATTTATAAAACAATGTATTATGGAAAGCATTCTTAGATTCCCTTGGTAGTTTGCAAGACAAAACTTAGGTTATGGGGAAGAAGGGAGAAGGGGAGAGAGAGATATCTTAAATGGCTCTTCTAGATAAGAAAAAAGTTATGCTGTCTTTTATATAACTGCATGGTTACATGGTTGTTCTTTCAGGTATCAAAACCCTAGAAGCAATCAGAAGTATAACTGCAGAAGATATTTCAAACCTATTAAATGAAGCTTACAGGCAATTGAATCTTTTAAAGTTATTTTTAAACTGTAAGGAAAACTGTGTGATTAAGTGCTTGGTTATGCCTTGGTACTCAAGGACAGCATTATAACCCCATATGTAGAAGGTAATCTTTGACTTTAGCACTTTTAGATTTTAAAAGCTACAAATGACCATTTACTATCAATTTTTGTTATAATTAACTGCAGCTGAACAGCTTACATTAATTTACCTTTGCAATCTCTATCCAGACTTTCGTGGGCTTTTCTATATGATTAATTCTGTGTTTTGGGGTAACAAAGATGCAAGCACACCCTAGATAATAAAAATATATATGTTTATGGTATAGTGTACATATATATACTATAAAACCCCTCAGTAACATAGAAAAATATAGTGCCTATAAAAAGACCAAACCTGGCTGGTGCAAGATCCTGTTAATATGCCTGGTTGGGCCCACTTAGCCTAAGGCAGAGCCGGTGGCAAAGCGTTTCATAACAGAGCGTAGGAAAAAGGCGAGTGATAATGTTATTCTCCATTCTTTTGTCTGTACACTGTTAATAGCTACCCTGCAGCAGCATTAATGCTTGTCACAAACCAGTTTAGGAGATAAACTGGCAGAAAACAGCACATAGCCTCAGTGGGTGCACTGAGTGATTAACTTGCCAAAAGACCTCTGGAGATTTACTCCTGCTTATGTACCCTTATGCCAGTTTTGAGGCTTGTTAGACCCTTCTTAAATTGTTAAAGAGTAAAAAAACATACCCAGTAAGAAGACAGGATAGTTCTTTTGTTGTTAGTAGTTTGGTTCACAGAAGCATCTTGTTAGTGGCAGAGATGATGGGAGCGTAAGGCTTAGAGAAGAAAAGGAACAAAAAGCATTGAGTAATGTTTTCCTTTTCCAGTGCCACTGAACATTTAGTTCAGCTGCCTGTGGAACTGCAACGGGATGCCAAAAGGGGAAAAAAAAAGTAACCTAAAAATTCAGGTCCTGATGGCTGCTGAACTGGTTCCTCATGGAGTCAGATAAATCCCAGTAGTGCTGTAAGGGAATGTAGTTGGGGTTTGGAAAAAAAAAAAGATAAAATGGGAAAGGAGAGATTGAAACCACAGGATAGCTTCTTTTCCCAGCATTTTGTCATTAGATTGGCTTAACTGCATCCTCAACACATGTTCTGGAGGAACAAAAGTGTGCTGGAGGATGATAAGGGTGCTAGTCTTGTGTTCAGCAAATTCAAATCTTACCAGATTTTATTAGTTTAATCTTTACATTATGTGAAATTAAACTGCTTTTGTATTATCCCTATACTTGAAAGGACTATAGCTATACAGGAATAACATTGCAAGATTAGGTCTGCAGTATGTAAATCCTCCCATAAATAATCATCAGTTGTCTGTGTTTGTCTCGCGTAAGCCTCAGTGATACATAGTAGGGTATGAGTGCTTTGTTGTATGACTGCATTTGTTCTTCCTTGGTCCTCTGATTTCTAATATAAGCATATTTATAGGTATCTGTTAATAGTATTCAGAGGAATGATTGGCTCTTTTTGGAGACATTTAGGCTTTGGTCAATGCAGTTTTTAAGAGTCTAGGAATTTTCTGGTCAAAATGGGAGCATAGTACTACAGGAGTGTTTGTATTGCCTCACATATCACATGGTCACAGAATTACAGAATGGGTAAGGTTGGAAGGGACCACAGTGGGTCATCTGGTCCAACCTCCCTACTCAAGCAGGGTCATCACAAAGCACATTGAACAGGATTGTGTCCAGACTGTTCTTGAATATCTCCTGTGAGGGAGACTCCACTACCTCTCTGGACAATCTGTTCCAGTGCTCAGTCACCTGCCCAGTAAAGTTCTTCCTCATATTCAGGTGAAACTTCCTGTGCATCAGTTTCTACCTGTTGTCTGATGTCCTATTGCTTGGCACCACTGAGAGGAACCTTCATAGTATTGTGATTTGAAGAGCTGAGAAGCCATAGCCATTCTTTCAATGTTATATTTGAGATTTTTTTTGTCAGTTCAAGCAGTCTCTGCTACGTGTTGACTAGCTTATCTATGTGGAACTGTAAAAAAGACTTTGGGGTGGAGATGGGGGAACTTGGGTGAGAACATAATCTAATTTTTTTCTCCCCACAGCAATGTGGAATTAGGTTTCTACTTAAAGTAATTGTGATTTTGCAGGGGTGCTTTTCTTATTTTCTTTGTTTTTCATTTCTTTGGGAAAAAAATAGCCCTTTAGATGTACTTCCCAAATACCACTTAAGTGACTGTGTTGTCAAAAATGACACTTTGCAATTCATTTAGCAAAAGCTATGTCTTATTAGAATCTGTTTATTGATAACAGAGATAGGAGGAATGATGAATACGAGCCTTGTGGAAGCATGATTAATTTTGTCACTTCTGTGTTAATTATAATGGTTGAAATACAATAATTTATATCCAGTACAAAAAAAGAATACAGTGTAAATGAGGGCTTTATAAAGTTACAGCCATTTAAGAACAATTTCTAAAAGTTAGTTTCATTTATAATCCTCATCGTCCCACAGCCCAGCACCTGTGTCTGAAAGGAGAAAGACTCTGAAATATTTTTGAGAACCGATTTTTTGACTTAATGGGATGGTTGCGTAAGCGCTCTGCAAACACTTTAAATTAAGTCAAATGCTGAAGATTCCAAGTTCATCCATAGTTCTTCTGTTGCTTTGGTTAACTTCCCTGTTATTCCCTTGCCATCTATCTGTATTTTTCAGAATAAAAACAAATATTTAAAAACTAGGGTTTATAGTACTTGCCCTGATCTGTTCCCTGATTATGTGTATTTTCTGGACTCATTTAATATTAAAAAATCTAGCTCACTTGAGTAGGATTTCAGTGTTAAATGCTCTAAGCTTTTCTTATAACCAAAAAATTAAGAAAAATCAAATTTCACATTGGTAAGATTCAGCTGTCACTGTTGTTTAATTTTCTTGTTATAAACTTATTGTTTCTCTTTTTTATCAGTTTTTGTCTGAAGGGTGAGGGACTGGATGGCAGCTTTCCTGCTGTCATAGATTATACACCGTACTTGAAGTTCACCCAAAGGTACTTTTTAGCTTTACTCTGCTTTTTTTTATTTTATTTCGTTGGCAAAAATGTGCTTTATGCTGGACATCTTACTTTTTATTTCACATTCAAAATAATATTCATCTCTAAATACAGATCTATACCTTTATCTTTAAGACTGGAGGAGTTGTTACATGACTCATCAACGTGAGTCATGTTAACTTTGTTTCCTTAGCTTAGAATCAGAGTTCAGCAGGAAGCAAATGCTTTATCTCCTTTGATGATCACCAGACCAAGTTGTCCTTTCTCTTGGGCCTTTTCTGTGTAGCCATAAACTAAAAAGTAGTTATTTTGTGTATAAAAATTATATATGCCCTGCTAAATGTAAGATATGACATGAGTAGTATGAGCTGTTAGCACATAATAGAGAGTCATGAGCAGTTGCATATATAATCTGACATTCTGGCTACATTTTCCTCCTCTGATCAACCTAATGATTAATAATAAAAAGAATTCTGACTATCTAATAAGTCAGGTAACAATCTGACATAACCAAAAAACATGGAAATAAATAAAATGTATTCTATTATTAGGTTTGCCAAAATGAAGGAAGGAGTTGATGGTTAGTAGTAGTCTTGGAAATGTACAACTGAACATGAAACATCCCAGTTATTTTCCCAAAGCTCTTACTAGCTTACATGTTAGTGACAAATTGCGTGGTTCAGTTAAAGCAGAATTTGTATCACAGCAGGATCATGAGGTTGGAGAAATCACTACTTAAAAAAACTGAGTAAATGCTGGTAATGTAGTGGGAAGCAAAGTTGTAAGGGAAGATTTTAAATGGGTGTGGAGATAAATCAGAATTCTAGTCTTTGAGACAGAGGTCTGCATTCTCTGCCACACATTGATTCTGGATGATATGAAGATATTTAAACAATGAGTCTGCTTACTATGTTGGGAGATATGTTCTCTGCAGTAACAGACACATGATCTTTGCTATAACCATAAAGATATATTCTCATTTGAATTTATCATGATTTACCATAATGACAACCACTTTTTTGATTTCCTGCTTTTTTTTTTAGAAAAAAAAAATTTATTTTCAGATCCTCCTGTTTGTCCTGAATTTGTGAAGAAAAGATTAAGTCACCACTTCCTTAGATAGCATATTGTAATGCATTTGTCCTTTGTATTCAGGAGAGTAGCCCACATATGGTTGTCTAACTTGACTAAGTTCACAAGCAAATAAAAGCTTGAAATATGAGTTGTGTTTAGTGATCTATCCTATCCCAACATTTTGATTCTTTTTGGTTTACAGAGCTTTAGATATTTTTAAGAAATGTGCTGCTTTAATTTCAATCAGAATTTGCCTTTTTACAAGCATGCCTTTTGACATGGCTCATAAATGTGGTCCTTCAGTTCTGACAGCATCAGCAGTGATGAAGAAGAGCTAAGAACGCTGGGCAGTAGTGGCAGTGAAGGCAGTACTCCAGAGAACATTGGCCCTCCTTTCATCACGGACGAAAACAGTTGGTACAACAAATGCAAAAGGGTAGAACAGAAGTACCGGCTTGCGTTGGAACAGAAGGTAAAAGATTAGTTTCGTGGGGGAGCTGTGAAGCCAAAGCTCATCACCAGCCAACTGGTGACATATCCAGTTAAATAAAGTCAGGAAAATATATTAAATGTTGTTTAGCTTCAGGTGAGTGGTTTTAGATTTTATGACCCTCAGAGTATCTAAGCATCTCTGCTCAGTGATTTGAGGGAAAAGAGGTTTGGGGAGATGTGGAAGAGAATAATAATAATTCAGAGATCAGATTTCACAATCTAATGTAGAAGCTTTGTCTCCTTTTTCCAGTCTTGAAGTTACATCCAATGTATTTCTGACACTGTTAGGTTGTGAGCTTGAAGTGAACATGATTGTCCACATGATTTTTCTCTTCCTTAGATGCTACAGAATTTTACTGATGTAGGTAGTCTGTCAGTAGAAGGCTTTTATGATGACAGTGGTGTTAAACTTAAGTCTTAGAGTAAATAGAAATGATCAGCAAAGTAATCCGTCTAGTAGGAAAAGTAAAATTGCCTTCTCAGTGATACTACGATGGGTTTTTAGAAAATATATGGTTTTAAGACTTGCTTGAAGGTAGAATGGGAAAGGAAAAGAAAAAAAGTGTGTTTGTATTTGATTTTGATATAGATGGCATATTGAATGTTACTATAGAAACCAAAGGTAAGTTTTCCATCTACACCCAAGACACTTTAAGTTAAAGGTGAAGTGAAATAGATGTCCAAACCTTTTAGTAGTTTAGCATTTTTAAAAGGATAGTGCTTGTCAGTTTTTTATAATGGCATATTACATCTACAGTAATTACAGTGCATATTAGCTAGTGAGAGAGAGAAGAGGGAAGACTGTTCATAGATACTTAAAAAGTAGAGCACAGAAGAAGACAGAAAGGATCAGGAAAAATGAGAAGAAAGAAAATAGAAAGACAAATTCTTTTTAAAAATAACTTCTATTACTATTTTCATTACTTTCTTTTTGTAATGTAAGAATTTGATTTTTGTAAAACTCTGAGCACAGTAAACCATATGAAAGGCTGGAACTACAGAAGGATGCTTGGAGGTGTAATTATTTCCCAGAATACAGAATCAAAACTGGTTTACTTTAATGCATTTGAAAGAACCTAGCTAAAGTTTTTCTTAGTAACTATGAAAAAGTCAGACTTGCTTGTGGGATAATAAGTGAGAAGTATTTTTTAAAAAGACACATACAATTATTTCTTTTCTATTTTGGGTCCCTTAGACTTCTTGGGTTTGAAAAATGGCCTGAATTGTTGGCAACCAAGTTACTGGTACAGTCTTTCTAGCTAGTGTAGTATCATTTTCCATATGGAAAGAACTTATGTTTCTGGGGGTCTGTTTGGTACAGAGAGCATTTCTCCTGCTTCTGCAAACCAAAATGTGCCAATCAAAAGGAATGTCTTCAAATACATGAACAAAATGAAAACCTTGCCCTCCCCATCCCAACAGTCCTTGAACCACCGAAAGGTATTCAAGACAGTATTTGATCCTTGTATCCAGGATCAGTTTGAACTCACACACTTCCCCATCATGAGGAAAGTGTCATCAGCTCTGGAGAAGCATCGAAGAGAACAAAATAAGTGGGTGTTTATTTTTCGTGGTACATCTAAGTGGTTTATTTCCAAGGATACCCCATCATACATTATGACATATCTGGTGCCCAAATCCACTAGCCAGAATCATTAGGAAGCTTTATATTTACATAAGCACAAAGGTCTTCAGTGGCTATAACAGTGAATGGTGGTTTTGGTTTATCCATGAGTCTAAGATCCAGAAACATTCCCATTCCATTGAAGTTATTTGCCAATCTAATACTCAAATTTTTGAGCATTATTATTATTTTAGTGGGTCACGTTATTCCTTGTAACATTCTCTTAATGGACTGCCAACTTCTCTAGTTGTCTAATGTAAGGGTGAATTTAAATCGGTTTTAGGATAAATCTTTGAAAATTTTGTTGCATTTAAAACAATTTTTAAAATTATAGCTACTATGACAGCTGTTGACACTTTCCTAATTGTCCTCCTTTAGAATGCCTACTTGAAATTGCAGCAGCAAAATAACTTTTTTATTCCCACAGACAGAAAAAATTCCATTATTTAATTTTCATTTGGGATGTGCCTGCCAAGTTTTTATATAATTCTCTTCAACTATATAACATCTGTTCTGTTATAAATTGAACAAATGACCATTAAGAGGTTAGATGGACTATGGAATGGAGCTCCTTTCCTGGTGTTTCTCTCCCTTCCCTTTTTGGGACTTTTTTCATGGCAATAAGTTGAATCAACAACTGAGTTGCACACAGTGCAGTAGGTACCAGTTAATTAGAGGCAGTGTTTTTATTCAAGCAAAGTGGCTTTCTGACAATCTGTGTGTTGGAAAACTGGATGTTTGTGACAAGAAGAACAAGTTGAAAATATCCTTAGTAGCTGATGTAGTGGGTCTGATGGATCCTTGTTTTGCTCTACTATCATTCACTTTGCCCAAACAATTATAAATTCCATTTGTGCCTCCCAAGGAAGTTTTTGTACTGCAGTCATTAACAGCAAAGGTGAATGATGTTTACCAGGGCCACCATATGACACTAAGATAAAGGTCTCTGTCTTTTAAATCATTTAAATGGTAGGATAGGGTCAGGTACTATTTTAGCAAGGTAAATCTTAGCATTGATTTATTGAATCAACAGCACTGTGCTGGTTTAGGCCAAGAATCTTTGGTTATCCTACTATCCTGTCTTGGGTACTTGGCCGAAATAGATGTGGAGGAAAGAATAAACACAAAGCACATGTATGTGCACCACTTTTCCTCTTATACATTCTTGGCCAATGTAGATCAACTGAGGAACTTCCTGAAGCTGGTAAGGTTTGTCTGTGCAGTAACCTATGATGGATCTCTGTTCCAAATACTTGTCAAATATCACCTTCATCCCATGCAAATTTTTAGCATCTGAATAATTTTTTTTGCAAAGCATTCTGTGAATCTACCATCTGTTGTGTGAAAAAACACCTCCTTTTCTGTCTTTTGAATCTGGCTTCTATAGGCTTGAATTCGTGGTACCTACCTCTTGGTTTGTTTTTTTTAATTAGGAAGAATCACTTCCTCTCTGCCCTCTCTAGCCCACTCTGGAAATATGATGAGTTTGTCTTTTCCAAGTTGTCCCTTGTCCAGATCAATGAGTCATACCTTACACATTTGTTATTTATGTGGAAGTTATCCCTTCCCTATTTTGGAATGGTTTAAACTGTTCACTTTTGTGTAGTACACTCCTAAATTCTTTGTGTACTGTTTATACTGGAGTTTTATGTGCTTTTACTGGTGGGATGGTGCATCTCTGTGCTATTATAGATAAGAGTATTTACTGCTCATAGTATTCTATTTCTGACACTGATGCTTCATGTCTAAAATGTTTTTGTAAAATGATTTGATTTTTTTTTTTCCGAGAGGCCAGAAATTTGTGTATGTCCCAACACATCATTTAGTACTTTCAAGTACTTTGTCTTAGAGCTCCAAGGAATACCTTAGCAGTCAAGATGACAGTAACATTTGATGAGGCAGAACTAGGCACACTAAAAAGCCCTCAAGATTCCTTGGAACTTGTACTGAAACTAAAAAATTCCTATCAAATATAAATATATCCAGTGGATAGAACTATGTGTAATTATAGAATCACAGAATACTTGTGGTCAGATGGCACCTCTGGAGATTGTCTAGTCCAACTCTCTTGCTCAGAAAAAGGTAGACCAGAGCAGGTTGCTTAAGGCCTTATTCAGTCAGACTGTGAATATCTCAAGGATGCAGACTCGTCAGCCTGTCTGGACAACCCAGTCCAGTGTTCATTTAAGACCAAGAAAAAAAGAAGAGGAAAAAAAAGGTTTCCCTATATTTAAATAGTTTCCTGTATTCCTGTATTTCAGTTTCCTGTATTACAGTTTTTGCCCATTGCCTCTTTTCACTGGCTACCACTGAGAAGAGTCTATTTCTCCCCTTAAATAGTGATGATAAATAATAATGAATTTCCCATTAAATACTGATGCATGTTGATATGATTAATTTTTCTTACCCTCTTCCCTTCTCCTCAGCCCTGACCTGCTCCTTCTTTCTCCTCTCATATGAGAGATGCTCCAAACCCTTAACAGTCTTTGTGGTGATGAATTACATTAGTAGCATCTTGATACCAGCTAATGTTAAGCCTCTTTTCTTATTCAACAGGATTTGAGAACAGACACACCCATTCCATGTCTATGAAAACTGCCCTTTTTTTTAATACCTATTTTTAAATGCGGGCACCTATGAGAGAGTTGCGCAGTTTTCCACAGGTTTCAAGGAATATGCACAATTCTATGTAGTGTAGACGTAGTGTATCTAGTTTTAACTGAGAATTTATAAGAAGTTATTCACATCTGACATGCTGAAACTGTGCTTGAAGAAGGAAATGGCATAGCTGCTTAGTATTGTAACCAGATGTGTAACACCCTTTGTGACCAGCATGCCATCACAGCTGCCATTAAATACTCACATAGTGGATTTTTTTAGGTGACTAAGTAGTGTGATTAGGATTGTCCCATTTCTTTATAATATCAGCTGGAAAAACAATGGCATACGTGCACATTCCAGCTGTACATGTCCAATGTTACTAAAAGAAGTGACCTTCACTGGTTTTCTTACCTTATGCTTTACTGTAGATTAGTATTTATTTCAATAACCTCCTTTGTCTTTTCAATGTGTGATGAGGTATTGCAGTTTTCAAAGACACTTTAAAATAAGGTGTATTTTATTGATAATAATTCCGGATCCCTTTCATTAACTATATAGATCCATGTAGTTTCTACTCTTGTGCTTCTTGTGCGATATCTAGCATCCTGCATCTGTTAAGTTGTAGAATTCTGGTCTTTTTCTTGTGTTAGTGACTGTTCTATGTTGCTTTTGAAAAATGAATTAGTGTTTCATGCTGGTGACACTCCTGTCTCGTTTTTTCATATACCTCTGCAAAAGTATGTGATTTTTTTTTGTTGCCTATTAAGAAATATCAAACTAATCTTAAGTCAATTTACCAGTCTGTTTAAAAATAATTAATAAACCCTACAACAAAACCAAAATAAAACCATATATATCATAAACCAGAAAATGTGAACATACATAAGGAAGTTTTTTTGATAGCTCTTTAAATTTTTCTAACAACTTACATTTCCAGGGTTATCTTGAAGAATTGGTACGACTCAGAGAAAACCAACTATCTGAATCTGTCTCACAGAATAAACTGCTGTTACAAAGAATTGAAGATATGGATCTAGCCCATAAAATGGAGAAGGAGCAGCTGGAATATATCATTGTGGAACTGCAAGACCAGTTGTAAGTTAGTATAATGAAGAAACATTGTTAGAGCAGTATTATTTAAATTATTTAGCTTATTTAACTATACAATAAAAGGGCTTCTGGTCCTGTGGAAATGAGACAAACTTCTTAAAGAAATTAATGTATTTTAAGTTGTTTGGTTTTTTTAACCGAAAAGTCTTTTATTTGAAATGGCTCCCTGAAAACTTCAGTAATTTAAGACAGAATAATTCTGTCTTATTAAATATTTAATTAATTAAATATTTAATTTTTTTTTTTTAGATCTGAAATAGTTTACAGTAAACTTGCTTAAATTTTTAACACATTTTTTTGAACCATTCTTTATATTTTATTACTTCCAGCTTTAAGGCTACGCCTAAAAAATATTGAAAGCAACTTCCTTTTGAACACTATTTTTTACATGTTAGGCAAGAGGGGATAAAAGAAAAATACTTATTTTCATTGTTTAGATTCTAATTTAGTTGTGTGTGACTCAGACACAGTAGAAGTTCATCTGGCAGTCCTAAAAATATTCCAACTGATAAAATAGTTTGCTAGTCACCTTTTCTTTAATGCAAGGCAAAATGCTAAAACAACAGCAGAAGGCCTGTTTTTAATAGCATTTGTGGCTACTAATATGATAAATATTTGAATATCTTATGATTCTTACACAATTTATCCTCTCAGCCCTGCCTGTTGGCTGTTAGGGAGGTACTCTGCTTTTGCAGAGACACTCCCACACTGGATGAAGCTCTGAGCAACCTGGACTAGTGGAAGGTGTCCGTTCCCATGGCAGGGAACTTCGAGCAGGATGACCCTTAAGGTCCCTTCCAACCCAGAGCATTCCATGATTGTACGTTTGAAGACCCAGATAGGTGGGTCTCACTGTCTGGTGATAAGTTGCCATGAGACTGCTATGGTGTGCACCTGCAGCAATTGAATGTTCTGTTCTGTTCATAAGAAATACAAGATAAGTTATTTTACCTTATATCTAGAGTAATTTTTAAGTGTCTGAGCCCTAAAGTAACATAGTAGTCATCTGTGATTTTTGAAACAGTCCAGGATAAAGAGAATATAAAGACACACCATCCAGAAGGGTCTTTTCTATGCAGTAAAAAGTATTTAGCTTGTAAACAAAGATGATTTTTTTTCTTCTGCTCTTTCTTGTGATAGATCATTTTATTGGCAGTGCTTGAAATGCATTTTATGAAAACCTAAAGGAATACAAAATTTGCATTTTATTTATGCCAATTTCAGAGTTGAAGAAGAAAAAAGATGTTTTTCCAAGTTTCTTTCTCCCCCCCCGATTGCCTATAAGTTTTTGAGAGATACCTGTTCTTAAGTTGTTTGCTGAACTTACTGATATGCCTTATGATTCATGTTATGCTGCTTTGGCATCCTTGGTTATTTGGGGGAGGTGTGAGCTCATTTAAACCAACTCTGGTACTGGAAATTTTGAATGTTCATACCTGCTGTTAATTTTTAGCTGAGATATATGCAATCAGACTGTTCTAAAGATCTCAGTCTTTAGAGTTTGATTTTGTTTGCTGGCTTTCTTATGTAAAGGTTCAAACTGTGGAATAGTTTCTATTGTATCTTGACAGTGTGTTTTTGTATAGCTGTTTATGAGACTCTGCAGTCAGGAGTCTGAACTACACTAGGTATTTGGAGAGGTATAATTTTGCATTTTTATTGCTGTTAGTGTAGTGTGCCTGTCAGATGAGGGAAGGGAAAGTATTCCTAGCAGGTTTCTAATGGTCAACACCATAATTAACGTATTTTAATCATATTTGTAATTAGTAATTTTCCTTTTTGGTTTTTGTTTTGTTTTGTTTGGTTGGTTTTTATTCTGACCAAGGGTGATGTGGCAGCAGAATGTGTTGTATCACTAATGTATCTGTAATGAGGCATGAGTTTCAGCCAGTTGCTTTTTATGGTCCAGCCATTTTAGAATGATGTTAATGTAATTCCACATCTTAGTGTTTTGCTCTCCTACCATTAGTAACATTTTGAAGCAGTGAATGTACGCTGTAATCTGTTTGAATTCTTTATAAGCAGGTAAGAGCGAGTTTGGGACTGTAATTCTGCCCAAGGCATACTGCATTACTGTTTGTAAAACACTTTGAGATCTGATTTAGGATCATTTGCTGTATAATTGAAACTATTATAAATAAACAATCTATATTTTCTTTTTAATGATGCTTTTCTATTCCACTGGCTGTTGTTTCTGAGGTAACAAGTTCTATGGCTTCAGACTTCTGTTGCATAAGAATTTGTCAATGTTTCCAAAAGGCTGTTTCGCAGGCATGCAAGTCAAAATGTTTTACGTATATTCTCAATGGGTTTGGGCAGAATCTGAGTCTTCTATGCTTAGTGTTGTACAGTTTTCTGTATTCTTAACTTTGTCTCACACACTTGAGTATCCAACCTACAATGAAGAACACAAGTTTCAGTTTAGTTAAGAGCTATTTTACAGAGCTCATGAATACCTATATCTGGAAAATAGAGAAGCTGAAAATTTATCAGATTAATTATTCACAAAAGAGTAACATTTTTTTTTGTCTTTCAGCTTAATTGGATTTCTTAGTAATATGCCCATCCATCTGTGGATTGGAGCTCTTTCTTTGTAAATCAAGTTAGAAAAGTGAATCTGCAATGGACAACCTGATCATCAGTACAACATATTTAAAGTAATGCAGAGCTGATCAATGAGGAGGTTCAGGCCAGACATTAGGAAACATTTCTGTACTGGGAGGGAGGTTAAACACTGGAACAGGCTTCCTAGAGAGGTGAACGATGCCCCCAGCCTGTCAGTGTTCAAGAGGCCTTTGGACTATGCTATAATAATATGCTTTAACTTTTAATCAGCCTTGAAGTGATCAGAGAGTTGGGCTATATCATCATTTTAAGTCTCTTCCTACAGGAACTGTTCTGTTCTATTCTCAGAACAGCTTGGTCTTTTACCACCCTTTCAGCATCTGCAGATGAAGTGATTGCCTAGTGACAGGTGTGAGTTATAGTAATGATGAGGCACTTATGGCCTTCATCTGCTTTCTTCAGAAGGTGTCACTGGGATGTGTTTTTGTCTAGGACTTGTTGTAGCTGAACATTATAGAACAGTGCTTTTGGCTCCACTCTTCTTTAAAAATAGTGTATTTTTACAGTGAGAGTGAGGCAGTTTTTAAGGCCTTAAAGTGCTTAAAATTAATAGCTCACAGGAGGACAGCCAAGAGAAGCCTGTGATCCATAGCATGTCTAGCTGAAGAAAAAATTCTGTAACATTCAAAATGTGATGGGAAAGGGATCCCAAATAATCAAGGAATTGTATTCTGGAATATTCAAACTCACAGAGGCAGATGTTCCTTCCTCCTCTATGATCCTGCAAAGAAATGTTGAATGTCTGTTGAAGCAGAGAGACATTTGATTACACACCCCATCAGTAAAAAAATTCTAAGCACCCCCACAATGTAGGTATATTTATTTATGAATTATATAAATGTACTACTTCGCTAATACATTATTTAAATTTTTAAACATACGCAAAATAGAAATTTAATAGAAATTTAAAAGTAACATAAAGTAACATAAAAGTAAGATAAAGATTAAATAAAAACTATTTTGTATTTTTAAAAATTTATTAACAGTACAAAAAGTATTTTCTTCCCGTACCCCAAAGGGTTGTCTTTTGCACCTCACTTTGGAGGCCACTGCATTGAAGGACTAGTTAGCTCAGTCAAAGATGTGACTGCGCAAAATCTGGGACCGTTTGCCCACAACATCCTTGTATTAAAACTCTTGAGCTCATCTTAAAGAGGCTTTTTTCCCCCTTTGGTTGATTCTTAGTCTTACTTTTGACTAACACACTACCTGTGTTAAGACAAACTCTGCTGATATTTGTTATTTTAAAGTTCAGATTGTGCATCTGAAATTGATATTCATATATGTTAACTATTGATGATTACAGGAGAGATTCCATCAATTTCCAGAATAATGACTCATCTCCTGCATGGTGACTCACTGATGTTATAAAAGCTGATCACTTTAGCATAGACCATCTTTTTAAAAAAAGTGAAAGGAAAAGGGAAGGCATTGTATACAAAATGGGAAAACCATCAACTTAAAATGCTTTAATTTTTTTTTTCCTGCTGGGGTATTTGTTAAAATATATCTTAAAAAAGATATTTATATGTTAAAATAGTGATTTGCATAATGTTTATCAACGTAGGTTTTCTCCTAGATGATTTCTTAGAGTTTGTTTTCAGGCTGGTGTGCCTGATGTAAGATAGTACAGCCCTTTGTACCAGCTGCTGTTTTTCCTTTTTTTTTTTTTTTTAATTTATCACATGTATGGAAAATCCATTTCTTAGATTCAGTGATTATGCTACATTTTATATCACTCTGTTTTTTAACCCCGTTTGCTGTTTCTTCCTATATCCCTGTCTTGTTCTGGTGTTTTGTGGAGGGGTATGTGGAGGGAAGAAAAATCAGGAAAACTGTTCTAAGTTTGGAATTCTGTCGCTGGTTATGGCACAGATACACATCAAATTTAAATGTAGGGGGTGCTCATGTTGTATATTGAACTAAGCTTTTATGCATAACTAAGAATTTTTTTAATGTGTTAGCAAACCTTAAAGATAGGTTTATTTAATTTGTCTTGGTGTTACTTCAGAATTAGTCTTTTCAAGGTCCAAACTGTGCTTATAATTCACTCTTAATACCTTAAAATAGCTTAATATTTTAATATTAATAATTCTTAATAGTTTAATATCCAGCAATACTGCAGTTTCTATCTGGATAATGTAGATGTCTTTGTAGAGGCAGGAAATGACAGTGTACTTGCCATCCTGAGAGACTGGTCTTTTTCGGTAACACTTTAATTACAATAAGTGTTCTGTGTATGCTTTCACCCCTGAGAAGTGTACAGCCTGTCACTTACACTGTGCTCTTTTCCAGGCATTGACTGTTTGAGTACTCTGTCCTCATACCTCTTTTCCCCTTTGTTAACACTGCAGGGAGCTCAGGGTAATGGCATCTTGCCTTTCAGAAAGGTCCATCAGCTGATTCTCAGCAGCACCTGGATGGAGCACAATAGTTCTGTGAGACATCTGACATGCAGAGTAAATTCATACGTTTAAGTTCAGGCAAAATGACCTTTTCAGTTTCAGACAGATCATGTCCTCCCAGATCTGTTATGGAGTACATAAAGGAAGATTTACTATATTCTTTGTAGCAAAGATGATTTCTTTTCAATGATTGGTCATGCCCCATTTCATTAAAAAACCTGCTTATGAAAATTCCATCTGTGCTTTTCCTTGCTTTGTCAGGGTTCTATTTGTAAATGCTCTAGAGCTTGTAGAGTGCTGCCACAACTACTCTCTCTGACAGCAGGCAGGGGAGGTTCACAGATGAAGGTGCAAAGCTGTAGAGAATGTAGGCAATAGCTCTGCTGTCAGGGACAAAGCAGAGGAAGGCTTGTTCAAGGAAATGGAAGCAGAAGGGTCTGAGTGAAGGGTTTGAAATTTAGCCTATTTTGTGTCTCCTTGTGAGTAAAACTTAAATGTCAGTTGCCTGGCTTTGTAATCCTAGCTCAAAAACTAAATCATCTGCAGAAATGGGAAAGCTGGATCGATTTTTTAGCACTCTTACCTTCATTTCACATGGTCTTCTTTTAAGACTTACTGGTTTTTTTTAAGCAACTGAATTCCTCAACTGCTTAAGTACAGTAAATCCAATTTGTTGTAGCTACTTTATTTTCTCACTGAAAGGAAGTTGGAGATTAAATTTTAATCTTTGATCTTCTTGGCAAATTTCTTTCCTAGAATATGAAAACTGAGAATGCTAATCCTTCTTTCCTTTTAAAGCTTTCATGGATCCTGCTATCAAAGGCTAATTCACATGAGCCATGCTCTTATTTGTAATGCTTCCTGTCTGTCCTCTGTCTCCCTCAAGTTGGCAGCAGCAGTTAGAAATCCTTAGTATTTCAGTCTGTTTTCAGGTCCTTCTTTTTTAAATCTGTATTTTTTTTTTCACAGAGTAGAAAAAATACTACATATTCTGACAGATGTTAAAACTTTTGTTTAGGCAGTGTTTGGGATTTTGGTTTTGTGTAGTTTTTTCTTTTGAAGTTTGCTGCAATATTGTAATCCTGTTCTGTTTTACAAAGGTGTAGTACACAGAAAGATGGGAAGTTCTGTTTTCAGTGAGGTGGAAATCCAAGGAGACATGGGCGTTTCCTTTTTGCTTGAAAATATAACTAGGAAAGTTCATCTGGGCGTAGTACATGGACAGACAGACTCCTGCAATTCAGAGTGGAGCATACAGGGCAAGGCACAGAATTAAACAAATTTGCAATCAAGCCTCCAACATGACAAAGGATATGCTATTCTTAGAACCCACATGGGTTTACTGTGCAGCAGGAAGCCAAAAGTTTCTGGGTTGATAGCAGCCTGAAGGAAAGGACTTACTCTGCAAGATGCAGCAGATAAGGGAGGGTTTAATTTTTAGTATTTTAGTATCTCTTTAAGAACTTTTGAAAGGGAGGTTTAAAATGTCTATTAAAATAAACCTTAAAATGTTAAAAAAGCTTAAAGCTTTTGAAGCTGTTGGTGTCTTCAAGGGTAAGATGTGTTGGTATATTTATATCAAAATGTTGTCTGACTCCAAAGGGAAAAATACTCATTTTTGTGAGGAGTCTCTCTTCTGCCCCTCTCCATCCCCAGCCCCCTTGGTTTGTTAGAGACCCATAGGAACTTTTCTTTCATCATTTTGCGTGCTTAACAACATTAGCAGGGCAATGTGTCCCCTTCTATGAGTCTCTACTGTGTAACACTAAAATCTTTTTTTACAGTGGCATCCTTTCTTTTTTCTTCCATAGCTACACTTCTGTGGATAAAGGCATTGCATAGAAGTAGCAAGCAAGAAGGCTTTAAATAAGTTACTTGGACATTAGCACTTCACGCATTCAAAATTCCAGAATATTTATCCAATGTAGAATGATAAGGTTGGGAGCAGGGGAAAACAAGGCCTTTCAAAATAATAATAATGACAAGTATTGAACCTCTGAGGCCCTCAATGCAATACAGTTGCAAATGATGTGCATTCCCAGTAGGAAAGTGTATTGTGTGGATCATGGAGTTTCTTCCTCTGTTAATATACCTGAACTTACATGAACTTACCTGAACTGTGGCAGAAAAGAATACTTGCTTTGGCATAGTAATACAACAAACATCGATGTCTTCCTCTTTTAATTCCACAAAGAGAGTTATGTCTGGAACAGGTGAAGGTTTTGATTTCATAAAAGGGTTTAAATAACTTGATATTGCAAATGGAGGAGATAGAAAACATCATCTAAAATATACGGTAAGTCCATCATGGTGCATAGTCGTTAACTGCTGGAGTATGATCACAGAGACTGAATTTGATCTCTTTGTACTTGACTCATTTATATAAATGAACTTGCATTACCATTTGCTTCTGAGAGTCACAGGTTTTTGTGCTTCGTTTCTTAGCACTCAAACTCATTTACTGTAGATTTGCTTCAGTATTCCAGAAGATACTGATGAGAAAAACAAGCATTTCATAGTGCTTATACATAAAGGAGATAAGTTGAACAAGGGTTATTTTTACATTCTTCTAATATTCTAATATTCTTCTTAATGCAAGTTACATGAAGTTCAATACCAAACTAAATGGGCTTTAAGTGACAAATAGTAAAAATATAATCAGTTTTTGAAGGAGTGGAAGAACAGTGCCAAGTTAAAATGGTGAGGAGAGTGTAGTTCTGTATTTGCAGGCATAATTCTTTGTCATTAATATATTGAAGGAGTCTCTCTGAGATTACCCAGATGAAAGAAACTGATATTAAATTATCCTAAATTTCAATTTTATTTTACTAGATTTATTTGTTTGAATAAATCATATTGGGAATTAACTTTCATCCAGTCAAAAAAAATATAGCAAATCCATTTTATACTTTCAAAACAAAATTAAAGTTACTCTAAAATACAAATAGTTTGACCAAAGCAAAGGTGAGTTACAGTTCAGTGTACAGTTCACTGCACACGCAGTGGCAGAAATGTTTAAGTTTTTAAAAAATTATGGATATTTGTAAATTTAGGTTACAACTTGTCTTTCTAGTTTTAAGGCTACAACTTTGTGTCTTGTGTTTTTTTCAATATTATACTAAAATAAAACACAGTCTGAAGGAGTTTTGGAAAGGCTTAGAATAGAAAAAGTGAAATGTCTGAAGTTATAACCAAGCAAATACAATGTAGTGTGTTACCTGATTATTGAGCAGGAGCTGCCTTCCTGTTTGGATAGCAAGTGGTTGAGATACAGACTGGTGCCTTTTCTGTTTGTCACTGAGATGTTCTTATGCAATCATGTAACATCATAATTTTTCAGAATGTCCTTATCCAAATTATACCTCAAATTATTGTCTGTATTCTGAAACAAAGACTCCACTGTAATTAGGCTGAACTAAAGAGTCAAGCTGCTGGTATTTCTACCAATATAAACTTATACAAGTTATCTAAAGGTCAAAAAGATTGAAGGCTGTATAAAATTGATAACTAATTTTTATTACTGGAGGATATATTTCAAGATCTCTGGGACAATAAAGGAGGACTAAAAAATGCTGAAGAATCTTTGAGGGTTTCTATTCACAACGTGTGCCATTGCTGTGACACACTAAGATCTGTTGGTCAGTTAGAAAGAGTAAGAAAACGTGTTGCGGTAGGACATTCCTGGTTTTTTTCACTGCAGCAGCTGCCTTTAAAAAGTCTGCTGGGATCTAACTGCTCTGGCATCTAATTTGGGGAATGCTGTGTCTGTGCACAAGGCACAAACCTGAGAGAGGTGATACGTTGCAGCATCAAAGTCTACTGGTAAGTAACCCGTTTTCATACCTGCTGATCTAATTTCTCAAAGTCCAATGATATACCAGTCCAGACAGCTCACTGTCGTGCTACAGTACTGACAGTTTGGGAGTTCCCTTTTCTTTTAGAGTTGCTCTTACAGATTTTGGTTATATTCATGTATGCTATCAATTTGAGTTTGCATTCCATATTTCCTGTCCTAAATAAAGGTTTTTAAAGTTTGTTCTTTCTTATTCAAATGTTTTTATTTTTTTTAAGCTTTTATTTTTACTTTTACTTTTCACTACTCAGGAAGTTCTTGAACTGGAGCACTCATCTGATATAATTCCCTTTCTTAGGGAATTAGTCTGTTTGGTTTATTTCCTGTCTTCATCTGCTGGTAGGAGGGCAAATTGCCAACTGGACTGGCATTTTCTGGATTTGGAGAAATTAAACTTGCAGGTAAGAAATTACTGGTTTTTCATAGGCATAATTGGAAACAGAACTGACTTTTGGTTTATTAAACAAACAAAAATCTGTGTAAATGGGTCTTGCAGAATAGGCTTCCAATGGTGTGAATCTGGATTTGACCCAGGGGAAGTTAGAAATCCAATCTAGCTGAAATGAGACCAGAAATTCTATGTGGTTACCCAGATAAGGCTTTTCTATATTAGCTTGGACTAAACTCGAGATTAAATTTTATTTACTTATTTATTTTTTAATTCTCAGGTAATATAGTTACAGTATAGTGACTGACCAAAGATAATCCACATTTTATGCCATACAGGTTGTCTTTTGTCCCCATCCCTCACTGAAATGTAAGTCAGGTAACACTTTCAAAATGCAGAAATCTTATATGTGTTATTTCAAAGAAGCAATTTCTTAATCTTTTGAGAGGCTACGTGCCTCTCAGAACAATGCTAGTGCAAAGAGAACTGTTTGTGGGGTTACCTTGGGAATTAAATTAAAAAAAAACAAAAAAACCAAACCAAAACAACAACAACAACAACTGTTTTCTTTCTGCAGATTATAAAACAATCACTTTTTGTCAGTGTGATTATAAAGAGATGGAAATTACTGTAGGCAGGGAAGATATCAGTTAGTTGGATGAGGGAGGGGAAGTTCACAGGCTCTCAAACATTCAAGAATTTTTTCATGCCTAGGTTAGGGAATGTACTATGAATCGGTTTAACACTTCTGCTTTCATAATAAATTCTTACATATTCTTCCTACTCTGCACAAAATTTTTCTGCACTCCCCAGTCTCACCGTGTTAGTTCAGGATGCCCTGTTCAGCCACATCTCACTGCCTTTCTTTCATTAAAAAAAAATCATACAATCTCTTATTAAGATCCACTGTGTTCTCCATGTAGGAACTACCTTCCTGAGATATACTACTTTTAGCCACTGGTTTTTTTCCAGTCTGAAGAAAAAGAGTTAACAGCTTTTTGTATATGCTTGTTTTCACTCAGACTTGATCGTATTTCCTTATTTTTTAACTTTTCTCTTCAGTAAATCCTTTTGTTTCTCTTACTTCTCCTCTTCTCTTTTTGGAATGTCCTTGCTTTTACTCTTGTATTAAATGGATTAACATATTGTCTACAAACCTTATCTTGCTTCATCTTCAAATCCTCACAGCTACAAACCCAAGAGAACAATATTTTATTGAACTGTATTTAAAAATAGAACTACATACTTGTGATCTTCACTGTTATTCTTTTGACGTATTATGGATTTTGTTCCATGTAAGTTATAAGTTGAACAGTAATATCCTTGGTAAAATCTAGGCTTTGAGTCTTGGTCTATAGGTGTTCAGGTCATTCTGAATTTGAGTTGGTGTTTCTTGCTAGTTGCTCGTTCTTAGAAACAGAAGTGGTAGAAAAAAAATCTGTGTGTACATAGGCCATTCCAGTTCAGTATGTGTTACTGCAGACCAGCATTTTATACAGAAGTTTATACATTACATTACATTAATTTTATGTGACCTTTCAGTAACACTTGAAATATTTCCCAGTTAAGGCCCAAAGAGTTCAGCAGTTCCTCTTTTTTGTTTCTTTTTTTTTTTAAAACAGAAAGCACTGATTTTGCATTTTATTCTCAAATATTTTTTGAAACTTGTAAATTCCACAAATGTCTATTTGCCATTTGTTCCTCTACACCATTTCTTCACTTCTTATTTTTGCTCTGTCATGACTTTAATTTTCTTCTGAAAGCTTTTATATGCCAGACTTATTTTGCTATACAAGCAGATAAATAAGTTTCAATGGTAATATTGTTTGTATATTTCAATAGTAATATTGACTGACAGTAAACATCTAGAGAAAAGCTCAGAGTCTTCATTACACTCCTGGTGATGAGGAAAAGTCCTGCTTCAAACCCTGTAGCGTCTCTGCCCTGATCTGGCCAGCACTGGTTACGGTGTTTGTGTTCTGGGGAACAGGAGTGCTACTGTGGAAATTGTCTGCCTTGAATAAAATAAATTGTTGTCCTTTGAGAGCTCTTAACATCTAGAAACTGCTTCTCTTGTCTGAACAAGAGCAGGACAGCACTCAATAATCTTATGCAGCATTTTTTCACAATGTATGTTCTGAAATTTGTATGCTTTTTTCATTAAAACTTGTTCATATTTGCTTCCCTTTTAACTCCTTTCTATAGTAAATGCTTTTGTATCCATTTCTTTTGCTCTTCCTGTTTATGAATATTTGTAGCAGGATCATTTTTGCCTTATGGTGATTGAGTTTGAGGATTATGTGTGCTGTGTAGACATGGCACTTAAGGACACAGTTTAGTGGTGGACTTGGCAGTGTTAGGTTTAGGGTTGGACTCAGTGATCTTAAAGGTCTTTTCCAACCTAAGTGGTTCTATGATTCTGTGCAGTTTAACACTTCGACTCTTCAAGTCTGGTTAAACAAAGGCAGTACCAGTTTTTGCATATTATCAAGAGCATTGCTGTTTGCAGACAGTGCCTTTATAATGACTCTGCTGCAGAAGAATCCGGTGATACTTGAAAAATGGCTGCAAAAGAGCAAAAAGCTAAATAATCTCAAAAGCTGAAAAAATAGTTGGTAACTAATAACACCTGCTGTGAATATTTAGTCTAACTTTCTAATGTCTATACTACTATTTTAAATATCAGTTTGGACTGATTTTATGTATTCAAATCTATTTTTACATAGTTTTAAAAATTCAAAATGACAGTTTTAGGAGGAGAATAGTTAGTTATGTATCCTACTTGATGCCTGGTTTTCTTCCTGAACATGGTGGAGTGGTTTAAGAAGTGATCTACTGGAACTATCTTTTAATCTTGTTATGCTAAAAACCCTGGAGCAGTTTGGTGAGTCTTCAGAATTTCTTTGTTCAAGATGCAGAAAGGGTGAAATTTCAGGTGACTGTAGGATAACGATTTCTGGGGAAAACCTCAATATAGAAACCCACATAGAATGCAAAAACTCCACTATTAGCAACTTGCCTGTAAATGTGTGTTGTGTGGTGATAACATACATTCCCATTCCCGAATGGGAATTTACATGTATGTGTTATATGTGTGTGAATTTGCATTTAGGCATTGTGGGCATAGTGACTCATATAAATTGTATGCTGTTATGAAGCTTCTATGAAAGCGTGCAAGCTGTCCTTCTGAATAAGGAGGTGATGTACTGTACCTGGCAAGCCTTATGAGAATTTGCTCTCTCTCTGTTTCAGTTTCCTTAAACCAACAAACCTGTAACAGACTTGTTTAATGCTCAATGTCCCCATGGAATTAGGGTTATTAAATGGAGAAGGGAATACCATACAAGATATTTGAAATTATTGAGAGCTTTGGGTTAGCAAAGTGTTTATTCCTGTAGACCCCTTAGAGAGAGGAGGGTGAGGAGGGAGACCTCTGGGTAGAAAAGTTGATTGTTTACTTCTACAAATGCTGGGGGAATTAGTCATCTTTAAACTAGTTTCTTGAAACTAGTTTTATTCAATGTGGTGCTTTACCCCCTTCTCATGCAATATTACTGTGCATCTGTCTCCACTCTCAAACTCAGCTGCTAAAAATTCTTTACTGAGCTCACTATTGTCTTACTTTGTTTTGTGAGAAATTTTGGCTCTTTGGGCAGTGTTATGTGCCCTTATTGAGGTTCCTGTCTAAACAGTCTAAACCTATCTATACAGAAGGCACTAGAATAACAACTGCGTGGTAAAAATAGACCTGTTGACAATGTTATTTGAGAATTCACATAAATGTACGTGTGCCATGAATAGTTATTTAATTTGCTGTGCAGATTGGCATTTCAGATAAGAACGTGGCATTTGGCTTTGAACTTTTGAGTACATTTGGTACGGAGATTAGCTTTTTGCTTCAGGCCAGAGATAGTCAAACTTGTTGTAGAGCAGCATAACAAGCACTATTACTTTTGTTTCTAGTAATTCTATAGCAGTATAAGGGTAGGCTGGACGTTGCCTTTACTATTGAAGAAGGGCCTGAGGAACTATGTACTTTCCTTATTTCTATATGACTTTTGGCAGGTGATTTCTGATTTCTAATGTTGGCATTTTAGCTTTCTCATTTTCAGAATTGTAGAAAACTGATTTGCTTTATAGGAATATGAGGCAAAACTAATTTGAACATGTAAGGTATTGAGTTTATACTTTTTCTGTCAGTTATAGACATAAGTTACTAGAATCTGTAGGGTGGTAGAAACCAGAATAACTATGTATTATATTTTGCCTGGGAGTATATAATGGACTTAACATATCTGGATTTCGGTTGCTTCATTCAAAAGTATTGAAAGGGACAGTGGGAGGTGTTTGAACTACAAAAAAAATCGAGGGGGCGCGGGACAACATCACTTCCTCATAGTGGGTTTGCAAAATAGTTGGGCTGTAATTACCATTATGCTGGCAGAAAGAATCATTTGCCTGCGGTTGCTTTTTCTTTGTTGCTTTTGCAGAAGGATTCTAATTTCAACTTTTTTTTCTGTGCATAAATACATCTCAATAGTTTCTAAATTGCTTCCCCTAAGAAAAATGAACAGTTTAAGGTGCTTTATGAAAATTGCAGTCTGTTGGTCCCTCAAAGTAGAACATCTGTCCGGTTGCTAGGTCAGTTTTCCCCAGGGCTCAGCTTTGGGGCCAGTCCTGTTTAACATCTTTATTGATGATGTGAACATGGGGATTGAGTGCACCCTCAGTAAATTTGCAGATGACAGACACTAAGTTGGGTGGGAGTGTAGATCTGCTTGAGGGTAGGAAGGTTCTGCAGTGGCATCTAGACAGACTCAATCCATGGGCTAGGGGCAACTGCATGAGGTTCAACAAGACCAAGTGCTGGGTCCTGCACTTGGGTCACAACAACCCTGTGCAGCACTACAGGCTCAGGGAGGAATGGCTTGAGAGCTGTTCAGCAGAAAGGGACTTTGGGGTGTTGGTCCACAGCTGGCTCAATATGAGCCAGCAGTGTGCCCAGGTGGCCAAGAAGGCAAATGGCATCCTGGCCTGTATCAGGAATATTGTGGCCAGTAGGACTAGAGAAGGGATCGTGCTGTAGTCGGCACTGGTGAGGCCGCACCTCAAGTACTGCATTCAGTTTTGGGCCCCTCACTTTTAAAAAGGATGTAGAGGTGCTGAAGCGTGCCCAGAGAAAGGCAACAAGGCTTGTGAAGGGTCTAGAAAATATGTCTTATGAGGAACAGCTGAGGAAGCTGGGTTTGTTTAGTCTTGAGAAGAGGCTCAGGGGGCACTTCGTGGCTCTCTACAAACTGAAAGGAGTTCGTAGCGAGCTGGGGGCTGGTCTCTTCTGCCATGCCTGCAGTGAGAGGACAAAAGGAAATGGCCCTAACCTGAGACAAGGATGATTCAGATTAGATAGTAGAAAAAACTTTTTCACTGTTAGCATGGTCAGGCATAGGAGTAGGTTGCCTGGGGAGGTGGTGGAGTCACCATCCCTGGAATGTTCAAGAGGCGAAGTGTCTGGATGTCGTGCTGGGTAATGTGGTTTAGGGGTTACACTGGTAGTGCTGGGTGTATGGTTAGACTGGATGATCTTGAGGTCTCTTCCAACCATGATAATTCTATGCTCAACTTTGTCAGGACTATTTGTCCTGGGGTTTTTTTCTGTACCTTAAGGAATTGCCTTTAATAGACTGGGGTTTACTGTTTTTTGTATTCACAGAACTGTGCTAAAGAATAATGACTTGAGATCAAGACAAGAATTAACTACTCACCTCACCAATCAGTGGCCTTCCCCAGGAGCTCTGGATGTCAATGCTGTTGCCTTGGACACTCTACTTTATAGAAAGCACAATCAACAATGGGATGAGTAAGTTTAATGTTTATTTTGATTCCCCTCTAGAGGAACAGAGAAACTGAAAATTACGTATTTCCCTCAGCACACTCTGAATCATATCCTGTCAGAGTTACCTGTTACAATGTACAATGATCAGCTGGTAAATAAAATCGATTTCTCTTGCTTACCATAAAAATTTCCTTCCTTTGGATTAATTCAAAAAAAGAAAGAGAGAAAAAGGAACTGTTGCTTTAGGAAAAAACTAAAGCAATCATTTGATTTAGGAAACAAACAAATGAAAAAGTGTTTTAAGAGAAGAAAGATTAACTGCCTAGGTTTTTCTAGAAAATGTTTTAAGAGTTGAAGATATCTAGTTATATCTTTAAATATGTTGCTATTACATATTGATTGCTTTGCAGGAAAAGTTTTCAAAGTCTGGACCAGCTTTCAGCAGATGTTAGTCTTTCTCAATCTTCTCTGGATCCAAGTCACTCACAGGATGGGAAGCAGGATGGAATGAACATGTTAAATGAAGGTACAGAGCCAGTCTAGTGGCTTCCTTTAATTTTGTTCTTCATAGCTCTGAACTTCAGTCGCTGTGAGATGAGTTTTCAGTGTGAAGAAAATATACATTGAAAAGCATATTTTTCATTGTTATGCAAAGTGTTTCAGAGTCCGTGGGGAAACCCCCAAGGACTCTGCTTCAAATAATTTTGGATTTATGAAGATACCCACCCCATTCCCTCAATAAGTATAAGACTTTGTGCTGTGTTTAAAGCTAAGCTTCAAGTATGTTGCATATCTTCTTTTGCCATCACAGAACCAGTCAGCTCTGTTACAAGGAGGATCTTCTGACATCTTTCTGCTGTAATAAACGCTTTCATTTTGGTTCTTAAAAGAAAGATTAAAGGCAACTGGGTTTGCAATTACCACTGTCATTCTTATATCTTGCATTTAACATTTATCTGTGAAGATGCAGCCTGACAGTGTTTCTATTAAAATAGAGAGAGGAACGTGATATGAACTGTGTATATAAGTATAATATACATACACATTTCCTTTCAAAACCTGTATGTTTATCAAAGCTTAGCTGCTCCATCTTGTGGGCAATTGTAAAAGCAGAAAATGATGGAAGACTTATGAAATAGTAGTATTTTAGGCATAGAACATAAATTAATATAAAAAATCCTTTTTGTATCTCATCAAAGCTTTAAATGGACTTGATAATACAGAGCCTTAGTATTACATAACTGTTAAAGTTTCTTGGGTTTAAAATATCAAGGATGAAAAATGTAGAATTTTTTTAAAAACACTGTAAACAGTCTTAAAATCTAATTCAAGTTTGCTTAGAGAAAGTGAAACAGAATAAACATGGCTCTTATAAAGAGTTCTTGTGCAGATCTACTTTCAACTGGTTTTTTGCACTGTTAATCACTTGAAGCTGTGCTTTGTCTTATCTTCTGAAAATTAAAGTGCGGCAAAACCAATGGTAATAATAGTTTAGGTTTTGATTTCAACACTGTCTTTAAAGGTAGCATACCATCTCGTTTCTAAATCAGTGACGTTCATTAGCACTTAAGTTTTAATGTAGTTTGTAAGACACAGTGATCCTGCTGTGGTATCTTTGGTCTAACTCTCAATATGGCAGTTTTAACTAAACGATTGCAAGTTAAATTTTCACACTACTTTGTAATTCTTTGTAATGTAATTTATTAGCAGAGTTAGCACAAAGTAAGTAGAGCAGGTATTGTGAGAAGACATAAAATAAACAGAGAAATTGTCCAGTGCAGTTTCATATGGGTATGTTTCATGTTAGCTGTCAGCTGTATTTGGATGACAGGGAAATCTTTGCACTGCTACTCCTGCACTGTGTGGTGTTTTCCAGTGGTTGGAGCCTAATGCATTTTAAATTACCAAGGTTTAAAAAACAAAACATGCTTGTTTTGATAGAAATAGATCCTGATCCAGTTAATTCTACTCCTTTCTGTGGGATTTAAAATAAGATCTTTGGTGCTGACATTGTGTTAGTAATGTCACTTCCATTTATACACAATGGACTTTATATACAATTGCCTTCCATTTATATACAGTGGACAATTTATATACAATGAGCTGGTGATGGAATTAGTAACTTCAGTTCACTGTGTAGTCAGTGGAGCCTTTGGATCTGCCTCTGCAGGAGACTGACTACAGCCCAGCCTGTAGTGCACAGGTAGGGATCTCTGTACCAACTGGACAGGGAAGGTGTGGCATAAAATTATGTGTCTTCCCAATGGCATTTATGAAGCATGCCTGTGCTGAAGCAGTAGTATGTAACTCATAATAGTGTAGATGAAACTGCCTTTTCTGTTATTTCTTTTTTTTTCTGTTATCTTGTGCTGTAAAAATTATTAGCTTAATTCTTGTTTTTCTTAACAGGGAAGGAAGACACTCCATCTTTGCTTGGTCTTTGTGGTTCTCTTACATCAGTAGCAAGCTACAAGTCTCTCACAAGTCTGAAATCAAGTGAATACCTTGCAAGTCCCACAACAGAGATGACAAGTCCAGGCTTAACACCATCTTGAGATACACATAAGAAGGAAAAGCTTTGTGTTGTATGCATTTGGTTTATGTTCCATAAAATGACTTGCAATGAAGACTGCTAGTTCTGAGTTAAAAAATAAGCTGCTTTATTTTTTCTTTTCCTGGTTACCTGTGTAATTTACAAATTCTGTCCATTTTCATTCACCTTTTTTTTCCCCCAGAGGACTTTTCAGATTTTCTATTTTAATCTGGATTTATTTAAAGCTCTTTGTCAGGTACAGAATGTATAATCCGATGCTTATGAATGATTTTTAAAATGAAAGTTGGAAAACAGTCCCCTACTAAATTGCCATCAGCTTTGTTTCTCTTTGCACTGGCCTGGCCCTGCTCTAGCCACTGTACTCTTCTGCAGTGCTTTAAATATCTATCAACTCTTGCAGAATAGACAGGGAATCCTTAATGCCAGTCTTTATAGGCAAATAAATATTTACCTAAAATTCCAGCTTTTCATCTGTGTATGTTGTGTAGGACCTCAAATATCATATTTAACCTATCAACAGCTTTTCTCAAGTTGACTCAGTGTTAGGTTTTGCATTCCTGTTAGTATCGTGGCACTGAAGAATCACACTGAAACACTCTTGCAAACTCTTGAAGTTGCATGTGAATAACAAATGTAACTTGATCATATAAATCAAGCATATTTAGCAATTTTCAAATGGTGAGGAAACTCACTAAATGCTTTTGAGTGACCTGAGTTACAGATAATCTTACATTATATGAGAAATTTCTTGCTGGAAAGATAGAGACTAAGGATAGTGGGGTTAGCACCTTGGGAAGTTTGAATTCTGTGTTTATTGGCAAGATCCCAAGGAGAGTGAAAAAGGGGAAACAAAAACAAAGTAATGGCTGTATTTCCATGTTAAAGACTTTTCTCATCCCTGTAGGAGTGCAATAGGTATTTTTCTTGGTAAGATAATACAGCAGAACTTCTCAAGTCAGTTTTCTCAAATTACTTGCCATTGATTTAAATTATTGATAGGAAAAAAAAGAAAAAGGAGACATTTTTTAAATGTAACTAACTTTCCAAATCACCCTACAGTTTCAAAGTTTGCAACTAAATTTTTGAATTGCAAACTATATTCTTAATTCTTTGTAAGATACGATCTTATTTATGAATTTTGCTAATCAAGGTAATGCTTAACACTATGATTAGACTTTTTAAACAAAAGTTAAATGCATGTAAGTATGTTGTATTTATAAGTGCTAGGGAAAATGCTTTTTTGTGCCAAAGAAGTTTCATAAATTGTTTACATGAGTAGCTGCAATACAGGACAGATTTTTAATTATTGCTTACTCTTAGGTGTTTACAGTATGTCACTACATTCTGTAGAGTTTTAGTTGACTTGCCTCTTGTGATGGTATCTTGGCACTACTACTAAAAACTGGTCATCATAGGATGGGCTTGAAAGAAACAGGATTCATTCTTACCTTTACTGAAACTACAGGGAATGTAGCCTTTTTAAGTATAGGCTATGCATCTCTGGAACTTATGGCACTGTTGGATTTAGCTGGAGGAGGTTCAAAATACATATCCTCAACTCTCTAGTCCATGCTGCTAGAGGTCACTCTATCCATGGCAGGTTACACAACTACTGATGCTGTTTTAATGCAGAATTTTAGAGCATTTTAGCAAAACCTACCAGATCTTTTCTTTAAAGCCCTCGTGTGCCCACCCAGTTAATTTCTCTGTAATGAACTGACAGTTAAATCCTGTCATACACTGTCAGAATGCCGACTACTTCATGTAACTTTTTTTTGTTATCACATTAAGCACCTGTTATTTCATGGCAGTTGAGTAATATTATTAAATATAAATTTGTAAACTAGAGATGCATTTTTACTATAAATAAAATGAGGGAATCCAGATTCCACAAGTTAACATTCTACATCAGGGTACAGTGATTTAATGGGTCTTGTTTGCTGTTAAACACTTCTCACATTACATCAGTATTTTGGAGGGGGCTATAATCATGATCTTCAGTCATGTTCACTGATGGCTCTTTTCTTGGAGCTACTAGTGTGAAATTCATGTGTCATTCAACTGAAGTCTTTTATGTGGTCAGACACCACTGAGTTTCTGGGTTTTGTGCATGGGAAATCAGTTATGTGTGTCTTTCTCAGTTTTAAACATTAATCATTTAAAAAAAATTAAAATGCCAAAACTGTATGTTTTGTTGCCTTGACGTTCCATAAATGTTGCATGTAAATTAAACATTTTGTATCATCACAAGTTACAAATTTTTGTCTTTGTTTTAATCACGCAAGATAAAATAAGACCATTCAGTAAATTACAGTATTACTGAGCTTATAGCAAATTCTTTTCTTGCAAAATGGGGAAAGTCTGGTTTTGTTACTGTAAGTCATTCAGTGTCATCCAAAACCTGTTGTTATTCTTTTCTCTTAGGCCTTATTTTGTCAATTTATGTTCAAAAGTCACAGTGGGAGAACAGTGTTTAGTATCTCCTCTGGCAGCACCTCTTGCCTGCACCATATGCTGTAACATGGTACCTAAAGTCTTTACAACTGCAGCATTTTTCAGCATGTGATGAATTTTCACCAAGACAGAACACATGCCTGGTGTACCTTCTTCATAGTAGGATAGGACTGAAGTCCATTTCTTGGGTAAAGCACACCTGAATGTCAGTGTCTTAATGACCTGAATACTGAGTTGCTTTTGCATCAGCACATTTTTTTGTTAAAATACACAAAAAAGTAAAATTCAACCCCTTCATTGAAAATGCATGGAAAAAGGGAGGTAGAGTGAAGGTAGTTTAAAAATAATTTAAAAAAAATCATACAGAGGAAGCTCTGATTCAGTAACTGAAGTACCTACGGGCAAGTGAGGAGCTGCAGCTGCTCATAGCACGAGTGTGCAGCACACTGTGGCAGACAGTGGCTGCATCGACAGCAGCAAACTAAATATGCGCTTCCCTTCAGAGAGACACATGGCTGAGTCAAAGAGGCATGGAAACACCTGTCTGTGCCAGCACACCTGGCCTTCCAAGACAGGTGATCCCATAAAAACTGTGTATGGCTTGGCCCTGCCCAGGAGTGTTATGGCAGTGACAGCTTGCACCTCCCAAAAACATGTGAGGGAGTGTTTCTCCAGAGCACCTGTACAGGCCGTTGTCTTCAATGCCTGGATGTGCTTTAATTTTTTAAGAGTATTACCTTAAACAAAAGCCACTGCAGTCCCTATCACTGTAGTCACTAAGCTCTCTTGGTTTCAAATGAGCATGAGTATTTTCTCCACTTTGACATAGGGAATTTTTCATTTAAAATAAACAAGAAAAGAAGCTGTTTTATAATGTGCACTTACACAAAATATAGAGCTGCAAACAACAAACATGCCCAGAATGAAACATGTATCAAGCAGCAAGAATAAATAAGCGTTTATCGAATTCATTCTGTATCAATCTCCATATTGAGAAATAAATATATCATACAACTGGAAGCCCAAAACATTTTTAAACAATAATTTTAAATATCCAGACTAAAAATTTAACACGGTGGCAGTCGTTATTCTTCATTGCTCTGTCCAGGCTTAAATTCTTTTTTTCTCCTCCTTCCTTTCTTTTTCCTCTTTAGCTGCAAGAGAAGTCACAGAATCTTCAATGGTAGTTTAAGGGTGATGTGTATTTTCTTAGTCTTAATAAAAAAAGTTAATTTATCCTCCATGAAACAGTTAAAAATGAAGTTGTATTTAGTTACCAAATGTAATGGTAGAAATTCACTGTGAATTCTAGAAAACATCTTCACAGATTAAAATTTGGCACAACTTTCACCATATACTTTGACTTCATACAATCGGATGAAGGAGAATTAAGGACGTTGATTCATTTTTTCATTTAAGTGAGAAAAGAAAGATTTTCCATATTCGTATGTGCTGATCATTATGGCACAAGCAGGAGCAACTTTACATAGCCGTGGAATAATACCTGCCCAGAAGAGAAAGGAAGGTATTCACTATCATTTGTTTTCAGACCAAGTGCTGTAGTACAATTTATTGGTCACAATACATTGATACCACAGTATATCAGTGTAGAACTCGGATTGTATGTGTCCGTGTTCCTCAAAATATTAAATTTACTGGCTGTAGGTACTGCCAGAGTAATAACCTTATGCGCTCAGCTATGCCATCCTGTGGGGCCTGCCTGCCTTGAAACTGTTGTGTCTCTGCCCCTTCTGACTCTCCTGACTCTCCATGCAGGTGGAATACCTGGACCTGGAGGGCTCCTGTGCTCCAGCACAGAAGAGGTGGCCCAAAGGCAGGCTGTGCCCACCCCTAAGTACCAGTGCAAGCTCATGTGCGACAGGCAGAGGCTTATGACCTCTCAGGTGTGAAAAAAGAGGTTCATGAAGCCCCCAATCCTGACATGTATAAAGTCAGGGAGGAAAGGGCTCAAGTACCATGTTGGGCTGTACCCTCTGGTATACAGGTTTATGGCTCAGCCCTTCAAGCCAATTCTTAAGTAAAAAACCTGGTTCCCTTGCCACTATCTCTTAAAACCTATAGCACCTCTACTAAAATGGAAGAATCCTGTTCAAATGTATAATGATAGAATTTAAGTGTCAAATGTGTCTCATTACAGTCAACTGTGATCTTGTCAATGGAGTTTAGAAAGTGATTAAGTTTACCTACAGATAGGAAAATAAGGCTGAATCCACTTGTCCACACACAGCCAGCCATCTACTTCCACTTGAAACAGAAGGACATCTGTGGGGAGCTAGTGCAGATGAGACATGGGTGGAAAACTTGAGTTGCTTAGGAACAGCAGCAAGAGGCCAGGCAGTCTGCCCCTGGTCACCTTAGCTGTGTGTGGACAACTGAACTAAACTACTGGCTGATCAAGAGAACATCTCTAAACTCTGCTACTCATGTGTCAAGACCTACATGTAGGTATCCTAATCTATTAACTAAATTCCACCCACATTGGCTAATAATACTGATACTTAGTGGTGTCTTGTATTCTGCTGGCATCGGTGCTGATGCAGATCCTGTTGCCCTTGACATTCCTGGCCAGACTTAATTCTATCAGAGCTTTAGCTTTCTTTCCCAAGCTGATCCCTGGCTGCTTGGACAGTTTCTCTATGACAGGTTACCTGTCCTTGTTTCCACCCTCTATAGGCTTGCTTTTTGTGTCTGATTTTGTCCAGGAGCTCCTTGTTCCTCTATACAGGCCTCCTGGAGTTTTTGTCTCACTTCCTCTTTGTTGGGATACACCATTCCTGAGCCTGGAGGAGGTGATTCTAGAATATAAACTGGATCTCTTGGGCCTCTCTGGCCTCTCCAGGGATCTGCTTGGTAGAGTACGATGGCACAAAGCCCTGGAGGGAAAAGTCTGCTCTTCTGAAGTTCCAGGTAGTGAGCTTGCTGTGCAGCCTTCTCATTGCCCCAAGGATCTTAAACTCCACCATTACACAGTCACTGCAGCCAAAGCTGCCCTTGAGATTCCCATTCCCCACCAGCCCCTCCTTGTTGGTGAGAACAAGGTCCAGCATAGCACCTCTCCTTGTTGGTTCCTCTATCACTTAGAGGACATTTTCATCAACACATTCCAGGAATCTCCTGGATTGCTTACGCCTTGCTGTGTTGTCCCTCTAGCAAATATTAGGGTGATTGGAGACCTCCATGTGGACAGGGTCTGTGAGTGCAAGGCTGCTCAGTCTTCCTGGTTGGGCAGTCTGTAGCAGACCCCCACTATAACGTCACCTCTCTGCTCTCCCTTTAATCCTGACCCACAAGCTCTTGGTCCATCCTCAAGCAGAGCTCCATACACTTCAGCTGGTCATTGATACAGAGAGTGACACCCTCTCCTCGTCTCCCCTGCCTGTTCTTCCTAAAGAGTCTATATCCTTCCATTTCAACATTCCAGTCATCAGGTGCTCACCTGCTGACCTGTGATCCCTCTCCAGGCTCTGGACTTCTCTTGTGGGTACTGGTATCACATTGGTGAGAGTGGGATGGATTGAGGTTCCCCTCCCCTTTTAATTTAAAGCCCTCCTCACCAGGTGGGCAAGCCTATGGCTAAAGATGCTCTTCTCCTTCTCTGACAGATGGACCCCACCAGCCCCCAGGAGACGGGGTTTCTCAGTGTGAGTCCCATGGTCTGAAGCTCCTGAGCCCCTGAGCTGTGGCACCAGTCCTGTAGCATTTGTTACAGTAACGTTGTAGCTCCATGTAAGAGACATTAACAGCTGTAGTCGGAGTGTGTTACTGCTCTACACAGAAGTTGGTCTAAGGCTCAGCTTTGGTACAGAGCTACAATACTGTATTTCTTGAGGGACAGTAGATACAATATAGAATAATCTAAAGATTGTACAGTAATCTTTAAGTAGTGAAGACTTGATAATATTTTTATTTCAATAATGTTCTTATAGAAAGGGAAATTTTCTAAAACCTGAATTCCTGAGGGATGCTAAGCTTTACAGCCAAGAAGACCTTCCCATTAGGATAGCAATGCTTCTTCCAGCTCCACCTTGCAGGCTGCCCCTAGCACTAATTGAACCCACAGCAGTGCACCCCAAAGGTCACCCAGGGAAGAGAGACATTCAGTTTAGTTTTGGAGAAATTTCTATGCATATGCCACAAAAAGTATCTGGTAGCTGCAGAGAGGAAATTAGGGTGGAGAGAACAGTGTATACTTAACCTATCACAATATCTTCTGTTTTAATTACCATATTGGCAACTAGAAACACAAGTTGCCTTCTATGGCTACTTAGGACACAATGGATGAGAATGCAAGAACTCCAGCTTCTGGGAAACCAAATCTTTTCTTTCTGACAGAGCACGCCAAGTAGAAACCTTTGACAGAAATCTAGCAGGATCCTTGACAGCTGCTGCCAAATATCTACAGATCTGTAAAAAATTATTCCATTACATTCTCCAAGAGAATATTAAGTGATCTGGCTAAATCCATTGTGAATTACCAAAATGACTGGCAATTACCTCAGAGAGGAGTCAGACCCTTCTGGTCATTCCAGAAATGCAACATTCCCTGAAAGATGTTAAGAATTAAAAGAAATCCTCATTTTGAGGATGAGGTAACAATGGGGGACTTCTGTTCCAATGCTGAATGTCACTTTTCTCGTCTTTCATGTCACATTTGTCAACTCTCAAAGACCCTCCATTCAGGCCAGGGCAACTTGGTTATTCAATGGAAAAGACTCCTAAGCCTCGTAAGGTCTCAGGAATCTCCATGATCACTCCTTGATGACAGGAAGTCCTGATACAATTGAGCCATAATTTGAAAAGAAGGAGGAATAATATTTTATGCTGAACCTCTCAGGGACAACAAAGAGGTTTTGAGTTACTACCAAGAATTAGGTCACTAGGCAGTGCTCACAGCTGCCAGGATTCAAAAAAGACATCAGAAAGTATTCCTGAGGGTTTATTTTCTGTTCTTTAAATATGCAGGGTTTAAATGGCAAAGATATCTTAGGATGGTCAGGGATCATCATCATCATCATCATCCTGAGGGTTTATTTTCTGTTCTTTAAATATGCAGGGTTTAAATGGCAAAGATATCTTAGGATGGTCAGGGATCATCATCATCATCATCAT